>NC_091006.1:2000000-2077500 GCF_041146395.1 Eulemur rufifrons
GTCCCACCCGTCCCTTATTACAAGTCACAGAGTTTGTTCCCCTGTAGAAAAAGAATAAGACATAGGGAGGGTGTGGATCACCACCTAACAACTTAGCAACGCTTCAGAAACACGCCGGCCAGGAATAGCACCTGCCAAGAGCGCCGGCTCGGCTGCAGATGAAAGAAGAATGCTATAAACACAAAAGCCTTGTATTAAAAAAATAGAGAAAAGTATTTGTTTTTTCTTCTCTAAGAATCTTACACATACATCATGGTTTCTAATAAACATTTTCAAGGTTTCACTGGGAATTAAAAACTATATTCATATATATAGATATATATGAAAATCGTTTGGTGAGATGCAAACAATTAAACCACGCTGCAGAAGTGGCCACGGCTGAAACCTCGACGTGAGGCTGTGAGTGTGTCCAGGTGAGCACACGGAAGCCCGGCCTCACCTTGAGCTGCTCACCTGAGCCACAGAACCCCTCTGCAGGGGGTCCGTGTGGGTGAGAGACACACCCCAAGGACACCCAGGCTCCCCCACCACGTGCTCACAGCCCCTCAAAGCACCACGTGGCAGAGAGCAAGTGTCTACTCAGAGGACACCGAAGAGAGGAAAACGTGTGCACGTCAACACTGCTCACAAGAACACCACCACCACAGTGCTTTTTCTCACCCTTAAAAGCACGAGCACCACTGAAACAAGTTTTCCACTGAAAATTAGCTGACAGGGTGGGCGGGCAGGCTTCATTAACGGAATGATATACATGGAGCCTTAGCATGAGCCCCAGAGAGTAGTGACCGGTCCTTCCTGTCTCAGCTCTTTCCAAAGCAAACAGCTGCTAAAGGTGATGGAGAGATTCTCACCCAATCTCCCTAAACTAAGACAGAACTGCTACACTGTGGCTCAAAAATCAGAGCTTAGAGCTGGAAATGACCTTAAGATTCAGGGAGATCACACCTTGTAACATCTTCTCCTGTACTGTCTGATACACACAGAAATATACGCAATATGCATGTAGATTCTTCAGCACAATAACAAAACAAATACCTGTGAACTAGGACCCAGTTTGAGAATCACATTACCACTGGGCCCCTCGCCGGGTGGGCGGCAGGCAATCACTGTCCTGCAGACAAATGCACGGACCCCCAGACAACAGTGGGTCCGTGTGTACTTCTGAGCTCTGTAAAACTGACTGCTATCCCTGTCTGCAGTTCGTCATCTTTGATTTGCTTCATCTACTCATCTAAGACCCAACCCTGCTGCTGCCTGTGCTTCAGGTGCCTTCATTTTTCCAGCTCTATGATACACCGTTGTGTGAATATTATTTATTTCACCTTAAAAAAAGGTCTTTCTGAGACCTGACACCTGGAACCATAGGTCTGCTCTGTGCCCTGGGCCCACCTGCCAGGGATGGTATCTGTAGTAGTTCTCCTGCTGGAGAGGGGGAACCTGCTCAGGATGACCCAGAGAGCCGACCTGAGCCTTCGCAGGTGGTTGTCATTGAGACAGGTGCAGTCCCAGAGACGGCACTCATGGCCACACCACCTGAAACCCACAGTGCACTCTTGGTGCGCTAGACCAACACATCACGGGTTCAGCTACAGGCCTAGGCGCTCATCGGAACTTTGGGGCACACTTTTCTCTCTGGCTGCAGATGTCACCGAGTCTGAGCATGGCTGAACTCTGAGAGGAGTGCAGGAGGAGGCAGAGTTCCTTCCCGAGGGGGGTACAGAAATGGTTAGCAGGTGTCAGGACAGGCCGTGCTGCCGGGCGTCCCATGATGCCTTCTCCATAGAGCATCTGCCTCCCGTTTCCAAAACCGCAGCGTGGCCAGCGCCAAAGTACTGTCTACACTTCTCAATACATAAAGAACGCAAAATGGAGTTGGTGTGGACGGATGGCACCAGCAGCACACAAGCAAAATACAGCACTCTGGAATCTTCTTTCATAGCCCCCACCCCCCGGCCAGCTCCTGAATTTCTAAGGTTATCCTCTGAATCCGGTTAACCGTTCCCGTGTCGGGGTAGGTGATGACGGTGCCGAGAAGGCAAAGGTCCTCGGCGTGGGGACGCACAGGGCCAGACGCTGCTTGGCAGCTCTCGCGCCAGAGCTCTGCCTCGTCCCGCACAGCAGCCCCCGCCCAGCACGCCCGGGGGGGGGCCGTCCCACCGCTCGCCACCCACCTGCCCCAGACACACCTGTCCACGTTTCTTTCCGAATTTCCCACCTCGTGAATGTACTTCTGGTTACTCCTTCCGAGCCTGGTTTGGAGCCTCGGGCTCTGCTTGGGCATGGAAAGCCGCCGGAGCCAAGGTCAGTGCGCAACGCTGACTCAGGACCAGGAAGCCCAGGGGCTCACCCGGGGTCGGGCAGCAAGGTCAAAGGCGCCCACACTGATTATCCGTCCTCTTGTCTCCCTGCAGCAGCAGGAGCAATGGGGACAGCACCACCTCCTCTCTAGGCTGAGAGAGAGAGAGCGCTCACAAGCATTGAGGCCAGGCAGCACTGAATTTTTGAATGAATGAATTACTCATTGCATGGAGTGAATGGATGGATAAGACACATTATTCATTTACCTTCTGCCTGGCCACAAAGCTCTCCGAAACACGACACCATCAAAGTCACATCCAAGGGTTAATAATCTATGTCTGTTGTTGAAAATTTGGAAAATAAAGAGGAATATAGAGGAAATAAGAAGAAAACTTGATTTCGAGGTACTCGTTTCTTTTTTTCTTTTTCTGTAACGTGTGCGTATGTGAGAGTGTTGGGTTTGTATTGCATTTGGCAACCTGCTTTTTTCACGTAACACTGAGTCAAGAACGTTTCTCTCACATGGAAATCGTTTTAAACGAGCCTTCTGCTATCAAATGCTCAGATAACCCCAATGGGGTGAATTTCCGCAGCGTCAGATGCCAAAGGCCAGGTCCTCCTCCTCCAGCAGGGAGCTGTCCAACCCAGCCAGGCCCACACCGACACCGTCTATGCCTAATTCCATGGAGCAGAGTTTGACCGTGAGCCTCTGCGGCAGGTATGTGGCAATCTTGACTACACGATGATTTGGAGGCCTTTAAAAATCAGAAAACAAATGCTATGATTCGATGATGAGCTCCTGTAGATAGGTTTAATTATAAAACATCACATTTATGTCAGGCATCAAGACACATGAGCTCTGCCATCCAAGTCGAGACAAAGCACGATCCTGTCAATGTGCATTTTTCTTTCATTTTTTCCCCGTTATGTTTGCTGTGGTTTTTGCTGTTCACCTCTGCAAGGATTCAGTGTCCAAGAACTCTGCAAAGTGGGAGCATGCGATTGATCTCTGCTCTCTGCGAATACCCAGACGACTTCACATTAGCAGACCCACCGTGGGCCCTTAGAAATGTCCACCTCTAGACCACAGGCAGAGCCTGGCTGCTGCCCACCAAACACACCGGGTGACCACCGCAGCCTCCTACCCAAGGGTGGAAAATTCAGTCCACGGTCACCCTCCCACACGGTCACACGTTTAGAAAGGTGTTTTCTCCCATCTGGTGAAGGCAGAAGATGCTGTTATGCACCTGAACCTCCCGCCACCCACCACACAGCAGGGCACCCAGAGACGCTGCCGCATCTTCTGCAGGTGGCCCCTCTGTGGATGGCAGGAGTGGCCCTGGGCATCGCACTGCAAGTGGGGGGACCAACGAGGGTCTACAGATCAGAGGCCAGGAGGGCCACCGTCACCACCGAACGCAGGAGGAGACAGACATCTCTGAAGCACACGATTTGCCGCTGCTCCCCGCCCCTGCACCCACTTGCAGTGGGCAGCCCGCGAGTGAGCGCACACCACTGGCCAACTCTCGGCGACACGGGGAACCCAGGCCGCGAGGAAGGCCGCCCGGGGAGCTCTGGAAGCATCACTATTATTTTTTAATTGAGTAGACCTATGAGTTTTCCATGATTAGAAATCAACTGTTTGAATTTTTCTTTATAACGTTTACAATCTGACTCTTCAGAATGAAATCTTAAGCAGCGAGATTAGGAACAAAATGAATACTGGCGGTTGACTTAAACCCCCGCCCCTCATGCCAACAACTGTGTCAACACGAGGACAACTGATATAATTTATGTAACCATCCAGATGACTTTGATGCCAACTTAAAATGACACGGGTTTCAAATTCAGACACAACTTTCCGTAAGTGACGCTATTCCTGTGTCGCGTGGAGAGGACCTTCCTCCGACCACCTTCCAAACCCAGAGCAGACGCAGGAAGCCGGAAGGAAAGGGGCTGCAGGGGCAGTCCCAGGTGTGGGCGGCATTCCCAGGTGTGGAGGCCCACGGACTCCGGCCTGCGGCGCGCTGACAGATCGGAACACGGAGCAGTCCCGAAACCCGCCCAGACAGCTTCGTGCACCCACCCCTGACACAACAGACCTCCACGGCCACAGCTTCCAGACGCAGGGACAACCCAGCTCGGGAAGACAAGGCATCCCGGCACTATTTAGGCCAAGTCCAGAGGGGAAAACACTTTAAAATTAAAGAATCTCTGGGCACGGTGATTTCATGGAAGCACAATGATTTTTTTGTTTTTTATTTTTTCAATTCCATGAGTGGAAAGTGAAGAAACCATTTTCATATGAGCATATTTTTCTCCAAGGAACAGTTAGAAAAATGCTGATGTGGTGTCTCAATACATTTCACTACAATGCCATCAATTACATAAAAACACAATTAAGTCACTGTTTCAAAATCCTTAAGTATTATTCAGCCAAAACCCGAAAGGACATTTTCAGGATTCCACGGTCATTATCTAAGAAGCTACACGCCGCAGCTGCCACCTCTGCCAGGCTGGGCGGGAGCCAAGCACAGGTAGTACACGGTCACAGTGCCTCTCCGCGTTGGCCGCCGGGCTCTCTAAGCAGCCCCAGGTAACAAGGACGCCAAGGGAGCGGCCTCCACAGTCCAGCCACAGCGCCAGGTTTAAATCATCCCCTGCCTTCGCCGGTCGGGGCCGGCCAGGGAATGACCACGCGCACTTAGGCTGGTCTCGTCCCTCTCCTCAGCCTCAGTGTCCCCGCCCATCCAGCGAGGCTGTCAGTGCAGCCGCACCTACAGGGCTGTGATCCCGTGAACTTACCTACGTGCCGTCACCCAGGCACTTAAATAGAAAAGGCGAAAAGGTCTGAGATCAGTAAGGGGTGCACATACTTTCACATCCACGTCGCTTTCTGATGCACGGAGACATGCAGAGCCCTGGCTGGGCAGGGGGAGGGGCCGCTGACTGCGATTCTGTCCCACCTAAGCGCTGACGGCCAGGGACATCACGCACACACTCCCACACGGCTGTGGGAAGGAAAATGTGTGCAATCTTTTTAGAGAACAACTTGGATATTTATCGTTTTGTTAACCTGAATGTACCTTTGCAATGAACGATTCCGCCGCTAGGACTGCATCCCACAAAGATGTATACAGAAGGATGCTACTGTACAAAGATGTACACAGCAGGATGTTCACTGTGGCACTGCTTGTCAAAGAAAAGACTAGAAGCTCCCTGAACATCCATCAGGAGGGCAGCCCCTTCACTGCAGTGACGGGTGGCCCTAAAAAGCAGGAGGTGGCTCTATATGATAAGAGATGATATGTTATGGTATCAGTCTATAACGTAACATGATATGACCGAGAGACATTATTTTGCCACCATTTTCTTATTTAAATAAAATATTATATATTTTTTCTTATGAAAAAGTGTAAGACACAGCAAAGTTTAAATAATCTCGCCTGTGTACTCGCCAGCTGGTTTCTAACTTTAACGTTTTACTCTATGTGCCTACCACACACGTATGTCTCTATCTATCCATCCCCATATCCTGACTTCTGGATGCCTGTCAAAGTACACAGTAGGCATCTAAAATACATTTTTAATTGAAAACAAATAGGTACCACATAGAGTGGACATGTATACTTGTGATTTAAATATCTGGAAGGATACACCAAAAACTAGTAACAGCGCTTGCCCCCACGAAGCAGAGCTCGGGACCTGGGGTTGGAGGAAGATTCTCTTTTAACTGCACACCCTTTGGTTCACTTGAATTTCATATTATGTGCATTATGGTTTTAATTTAAAAAATAAAATGCTTTTAGTTTCACAAGAAGCCGTTGTCAAATTTTTCAGGGCTTTATAGCTACAGCGCCTGCAGAGTAGCCTTGAATGCCCAGGAGCCCGGCCCATGCGTGCCTGTGTGTGTGCACACGCGTGTGTGTGTCAGCACCTGTGTGCACACACACGTGCACACCCACGCCCAGATGCTCTGAGCCTTCGCCGTGAGGGTGGCGCTGACCTCCCCTGATCTATCACTGTGAGCCACGTTCTCGCAGAGTCGAAATCTTAGAGTGTGAGGTAAGTATCTCTTACGGAGGCTCGTTATTTAATTCTCACGCAAGCAGCCGTAAAAGGCTGCATTTTGCGGCTATTAGGGAGAACCAAGCACATGAAACACATTAAAGAAAGGCAGCTCCTCTGCACAAGGTTAGCTCTGCACCAGGAGTGCCCACGCCTCAGTCTCCCTTACTGTAAACATTTGTGCAACTTCAAATAAATATTCTCCCCCGAATCTCGTGCAGCCATCAGTTCCTACGGAAACCCTGTGTACGTGGACCAGCGTGCGCAGGCCGGGAAATGTGGAAGTACAGGGATGAGTCTAGCTCCGTGGTGGGAGCGCTAGAGACGGCGTCCTAAATGGAAGTGACCATTCCAGAACGTGGACTTTCCCTCCTTACGGCACTCAAACAGCCAAAAGGCCTCAACTTTCTGTTTTATAAAAAAAAAATAAGCAAAAGAGTAAAAGCCACTAGGAAAAACACATATAATGAAACATGACCGTGGTGAACAGTACTGTAGGCCAATCAAAAAAATATTCCACAAGCAATGTTTGATATGTTCGTCCAATGCCCTTGTTTCCTAGGACCTTGAGTTTCTAGACTCGAAGCCTCCTGCATGTTTGCTGAACGGCAGTAGTTTTTCCACGTATGTTTTAAACCCTGGGAATCATATTCTATGATTTACAGATAGTAAAATTAAAAACCCAGATAACTGCAAATGTGGTGAGTTACGTCAACATGTCAGGATACATACCTGAAATCCTTACTTTCATACCCATGAAAGGGATTTAATAGCTAATGAGAGGGAAGGAAAATGTAATTTGTTAGCATTCTGCTCTAACTCTTGAAAACATGCATATAGCCTAGTTTTAAAAAATCCCTTTGGTAAAGATAAAATTGCATAAGGATTGATTGCAACTGGGCTATACACATATACACTATACATCTAGGTAATACATGTAATATGCATACAAGCACACACATATACGTATGCAGGCACATGGATAAACACACAAATATATGTAACTGAGCTAGGCAATTTACTTGAAGACAATAGTACTATAGTATACAGGCGATCTGTATCTTATCACATATCTAAAAAAAAAATACCCTGCATATTACCTAAGCCTCAAAATTCAATACACACAATGAAACTAATGATATTGGGAAAAAATAAAAGAAATGTGAAAATTAAACTATATTCTCTTATTTGTGTGGTGGTCTCCTTTCGTAGAGTCCACGTGGACACTGTCTCCAGTTTCATCTGCTGTCGGGTCATTACGGCATTTGACAACATCATTTTAGAGCCTTTAGGTACTGAGATATCAATAATTAAACGCATTCAGTTCACACTTTGTTCTTGTGGATACCAGCTATTTATCTCTGTCCTCTGAAGAAGCTAATGGTATAATGGGCAAAACATCAAGAATAATTAAGAAAAACGTTGCTATAATCTCCGTCAGAAGAAATATAACTTTTGCCCAGGCCCCCAGCGAGAATTCATTTCACACACCTAAAACCGACACACCTTGCTGAAAAGCGAAGTGCTACACTCAACAAGCAGGTACCTGGCTCAGCCCCTACACTTCGGGGAAAGGCCAGTTGGCATCCTCAAGTTGTTGCTCTGAGCGTGAGCACCGGAAAAGGCTTGGGTGTGTGCAGACAGCAGGTGTGAACGGAGTGGGGGCTGTCAGCCTCACGGGCTCCTCTGCCACGCCAGGGACCCCTGGCTGACAAACGGCAGCAGGCCGGACTTCTTTCAGAGGACCCGCCCCTGACAACTGAGTCCAACCTGTGGGACTCACCTCTCAGTTTAGCCATCAGTGTTTCCAGGCGAGTGTGCAAGTGTGCGTAATTAGCTGGTGCTACAGCAGAAGTTTTGAGAAGGTCTTAGTCAAGCAATGGCCAGTTAAAGCTGAACAGGCCCATTTTTCCTTAGCAGAAACTCTCTCTCTCCTTTCATATCCAATAATAAACAAAAAGGGAGAGATGGTGGGTTTTTCCTTCTTTGAGCAAGAATCAGGCCTACCTGGTAGATAAACCACCAAATAGGAGATTATACTTTAAATCAGTAACAATTATAAGACCATATACACACTGCAGATATTGCAGTTTAGCAATAAAGAATTATCTGGAGCCACAGTAATAGGACCTAGCTTTAAAGAGTCAGCCTTTCAGATAAGCCATGTCACATAGCTACATATCCTTTCAAAAATCTTTATTTTGGTTGTCACCTAAGTGGGAGTAGCTCCCACACCGCTCACCAATCTCACCTGATGGTCAACTTCCTATATACAGGCCCCGTGTTAGCCCCTCAATCTCCCTTCAAACTTCCAAGAGCCACCTTCATAGACAGGCCCTGTTTCATTATTAAATTGCATAAAACTCCCAATCCTTGTGGGCACACGTTCATTACAGTGAAAATGGATATCGTGTTATTAACGGCAAATACATAGAAAATGGGAAATGGAAATAAGCTCCCCAAACTTAAGGAGCAGAAAAGCTACAGGAACTTGCTCTGTCAACCCTAACTGTATAATTACTTCTTGGCTTGGTCACCTAAGCTCGGAGCAAGAAATCAGAGACAATGGTAATTTCTTACAGCTGAAATGAAGGTGTCACGCTGTCTCGCGTGTTCTGTGTAAGCAGAGCTAAAGTTTACCTTTATATCATGTTACCACCATTAGAATCTTCCACCATTAGAATTTCCAGCAAGAAATTCGTGCTGTAAGGTCAGCCCTGGCAACAGGCACACTCGGGTTTGCTTGCACAGACATTTGCTTAATTTAGGCAGAGTTAAGGTGTCCTGCACTTGGTCACCTTCGTTTCACCCCCGGGAACTGGTGAACTGCCACTGGCACCTTGCACACTAATAGCAATAGAATAATGTTTTAAAGTGGTGTTGATCAAGGGGCTACTAATAATAACTAACCACTAGATGGCTTTAGATTTTTCACTCCTGAATGTCCAAAGGTGAATTACTTAGGGCGGTTCGGTTGTTTGGTTACCTCTGTCGAAGGCTGGTGTCCAAGCTAGTCTCGGGGCGACCTGGATATAGAACCTGAGAGTACAGTGTTTGTGGGGAGAGAGGCGGGGACACCCCACTGTGTAGCTCCATCTCTTCACCCCACGGCTCCCCTTATAGTTAGAGAATTAATTACAAGGACATCCAATTCCAGCTTTGGTCCCATCAGCCGAGAGTCAACTGAGAACAAGGGTTGCATGCCAAAAAATTTGTTTTTTGTTTTTTTTTCCACACCAAATACAAACCATGCTTCGTTCTAATGGAAAAAAGAGCAGGGGACACACTAGGAAGAGGAAAAAAATGAAATTCCATTATAACTGGCTTCCTCAAGCTTCAGTCTAGGATATGAGTTATCATAAAAACTGTAATATCAGCTTTTTTTGTTTGCCTTACACCGGGTTGCTCCTTTTATTTCCTTTCAAACGGGGTCAAGATCTTTTGTTGTTTTTTTTTTTTTTTAATTCATAAAAGCTGCTTTGTGATTATTGAAGGGGTGGTTTCCCTCTGCAACAGCTCTGCCTTCCATGACAGCTTTAAATTTGGAGGCAAAAATGAAACACAGAACTCTCAGCACAGTAAGAGTTTTGCCCTGAGCGGACCTTAAGCCCCTCACCTGCCCGGCCTTTGGGTCTTCCGGAAACTCCAACCTCTAGCAGGGGCTGATCGGAGCGAGCAGCCGCACGTGCCGGGACCCGGGGCTGCGGCCCAGGCCGTGGCAGCCGGTCTCCGCGCTGCGCACCTCGAGGGCAGCCCTGACCGCTCCGGGGGCCCGAACCCCGGTGCTGCCGGGCGAGTGCCGGGGAGCAGGTCAGTGGCCGCAGCACCCCGGCCTGTCGTGGGTCGGACCCTCCCACCAGCGTCCCCCCATCTAGTTCTCTGTTTCCTCCTCCCCACCACCTCCCATCAGGGGATGGGGAAGGGAAAAAAAACTGTAGGTTGTTGACACGCTGTGTGGTCCACATATCCCTTTGGACTCAAAACATCAATGAGCTTTTAACAAGGAGCCAAATGCTGTTTAAAACTAGAAAAAAAAAATGTCGAGAATTCCTACGGGTCACGAAGCGGCCCACACCGGGAAGGCGACCCCGGGCGCAGACGGGGGTGTTCGGGTGCGTTTTCCTGGCAGTTCCTGTTGGCAGGAACACAGCTCTGTCGAGGGAAGGTGGGCTGCACCCCAGGGCAGGGGACCCAGCACGGGCGTGCCCACCCAACTGCCCCACGCACTGGTCCCCGCAGGCACGAGACGCCCCCCCAAGCACCTCGGCGGCAGAAGGCCAGCAGGAAACGCAGGGCCTGCCCGGCTAATTCCAGGCAGAGACAGATTCCCAAAATCTCCCTCCACACGGGAGCGGCTCTACCGGGCAGCACAGGTGGGAGCCGCCAAAAGGACTGCTTCCTTCCGCCCTCCGAGGGCTCAAGGAGGGACACGGGGCTCGTAGCCCTGCCTTCAGAGCGTCTGCAGCTGAACCAAAGCACCTGCGAAGCAGAGCTCGCACAGGGAACATGGGCAGGGCAGCAGCCAGCTTTGCGGAGGTCACCTGTACCAGAACCTTAGGACACGTGTCAGTAAAACCATCCCATAGTAAGCAATCTATCATCTGTGTCTGGTGCACCACTGAGTGAAAGGGGGCACTCCTAGCCTGAATGTTTAATAGCTGATTTGTCATTTTGTGTCTTTGCCATTCAGATTTCGTATCTGCCGTGAGCTGTGGTTGTTGTTTTAAATTTATCTGCATTCCTACAAGCACCAAAACAATTGCAGCCCTAACGGTACCACGGGGATGGGCTAAAACGTGGCCTGAAACTTCACAGCTGCAGCTCTGCCCTGCTGGCTGTGCTCTGTCGTAACGAAGATAAGTAAAACCCTCTCTCAAAGACGCATTTTCTGGAAATGTCACAGATTCACAGAGAGAAGAAGCTACAAAGCTACTGGTTGCAAGGAAGCAGGCCAGTGGCTACACACGCCGTCCACTGCGGCCAAGGGTCCTGGGTACTGTGTGTTCACCAACTGCCTGCCTCTGTGGCTTCCGGTCAAGCCGGGACAGTCTACTGATTCTACTAGAAGGTCCATTTTCCGCTTCACACCAGAGCACGCTGCTCCTTCTCAAGGAGGGGTGGCCGTTTCTAAGGGCAGAGTGGAGGGGCCGCGGCCACGCCTGCTCCCCAACTGCAGAAGGGCAGTCTCTGCTGGGCGGGGGCCATCAGGGAAGGGCATGAAGCACAAGGAGCAGATGTCCTCCTGGAAGCCAGGGGTGTCCCCTCCGCACCCTCTCACTTTTCCCACTGTATCTGAGACACCAAACATGAATGTTTCCATTCACAAAAATGTGCACAACTGCTGGGGAGGGCAAAACCATCCTTCCACGCCAAGACCCTTTGTCACACGGCGGTCAGAACGCTGGCTGCTCCTTTCTGTTCCTTCCCTCGTCAGTGAGGTGTCCTGCTCCAAGCCTCCCGACGATGCAATCATCATAAACTTTATTATTACATCTGGAATTTCACGATATGCTTAGTAATTGATTACAGAGACACAGCCCAGAATGCTGCTCCCACTCACTCCGCCACGATTCCAGTAACCTAACTGCTTAACACTCCTGGAATGTATAAACAGAGCTCACTGCCGCATTCCCCACCCTGCCAGGCCAGAGGAGCCACAGCAAGGGGGTTCCAAGAGCCGGAGACGATCTTCATGTCTTGGGTAAAATGTCCTTGTCGTGGGGCGTCAATGGAGCTCACATTTTTTGGAGCGAGGGTGATGTCATGTGGTGACTGACCCACCAGAGTTATCGGCTGTATCTGGGAACCGAGGTTAGTGACGAGGTTTGCAGGAAGCCACCCCCCATCAGTTTGGGCGGGGACTCCGGTTTAGAGGCCTGTGAGTGCTGGTGTTACTGAGACACTCCACGGCTCGCTGACTCTAATGTCACGGACACCATGGCATGAATGTAAGGTGAAGCAGAGAAAAGGCCATCTTGGGCAGGGATTGCAATTAGAGCGGCTAACACACTAGCTAAAGGAAGAAAAAACAGGGCAAAATAAACCAGGGCAAAGTCCACACTTGAGGGTCCCGGGAGTTGGGACCACAGACAAGTAAGAGTGTAGGATACATTCGCTCCCTTCTACGTCCCTCTGGAGAAGGCCCAGAGCAAGGCTGCCGCCCTCCCCGACACCATCTGGAACCAGGAGGATGTGACCACGTGCGTGGGACGGCATCTCTGGGGGAAAGGCAGCCCCACCCCCTGCAGAAACACGCCCACTCGCCTCTCACGCCTGTGTTCTCCCTCCTGCAACCAGTCCCTGTACAATAGCCAGACCCGTCACACAAACATGGCTTTGATCCGTCTTCCTGACCCCCATATCATCTTTAACCAAAACAGGCCATTCAGCCAGCGAATCCTCAGCCAAACCCCCGGCGTCAGGAGCACGCTATCTCTCCAGGCAAATCCACGTTAAACCACCAAACGAAGACCATGGAATGTTCTGTTTGCAACGAAAAGCAAACACGCTGATGTCCCCACACCCTGAGCCTGCGGGCCCCACAGTTAGGGGCGCAGAGGCTCCAGAGCGAGACATCCGTCCCAGAGCTGCCTCTTGATGCCAAGTGAGTGTTCCCCGGGGACCACCTGGACCAGCCAGGGCCCCCACCACGAACCGTGGCCCGCAAGTTCCCGTTAAAAAGGGCCCTGCCACCCACCTCAGCCAGGTCCCCGCACGAACGCTAATAAGTACTTGTTCGTTGAACTGAAAAATCATTACCCCAGAACACGTCCAGTCATGAAAGATGTTTTCCTCGGGGAAATGGTAAATACTCCACTTCTTTCACAAGGAACAAGGACGTGTGTTTCCAATAATACCTTTCTCCCTCCCCACCCACACTGCATCAGAAAGTCTGGAGCTGGAGGACCCAACTGGAACCAGCTCATGTTGCATGGCTCTAAGAACCAAGAACACATTGTTATTTTATTTACTTTCCTTTGCTCAGCTGACGACGTGTTTGTCGTATTACTTATTCACCCAACCGTTTTAGTAGGAACCTCAGTCACATAGCAGTGTCCACGTGGCCTTCCTATTTTATATGGAAAAGCAAGAGAAAATACCCCCACTGCGGCCTCCTATGTTACACCAACGTAGTATTCGCTAACTAACATATACGAAGGAGCCGTTTCACTACAGGCCCGGAGCAAAAACAAAGGCAAGAACTAGAATGTGGGGAAAGGGGACCATTTCACTGCATGGAAGCCACCGGTAACCCATCTTCTCCTCTGGCAATCGTGAACCTTTGCCCTCTCCGAAAAGCTTTTCCACGAGGCAGATGAGCAATGGCGATTGCATCTCGCGCATACTGAGGTCTTAAAGTGTTTCAGAATGTCTTCACCTGCAGGGAGTCACACCGCTTAGTGTTAGCTTCCTTTCTGTGGCATCCCAGGGCTTCTGGCAGAGCCAGCAGGGCTGGGGCTGAGCTTACTTTGAGTCTATGGCCGCTGAGTTAGGAAAAACCAGGATGACTTCCAGGTAACCTTGTCTCATTGAACTGTGAGAGGGAAACGCACATCTCTTAGACAAAACACTCAAGTGTCTGGTTGATGCCGGGGTCAGGGAAGGCTTGGGGCTTCTCACTGTAAAATACGACTTTGAGTGCTCTACCCTGCCACACCCCTTGAGACACACGAGGCTTGTGTTTCTTCCCTCTTCCCATTCAAAGAAACCATGAACCAGGGATGGAGATGCTAAAATCCTGGCCAGAACACACACACACAACCCAACCCTCCTCCAAAGCAGGGGTCCCCGACCTCCAGTGAGTTGTGTAATTATTTCATTATAAGTAACAATGTAATAATAGAAATAAAGTGCCTAATAAATGGAATGCAGTTTTATCATCCCAAAACCACACCCCCTCCCCCACCTGGTCAGTGGAAAAATTGTCTTTCATGAAAATAGTCCCTGGTGCCAAAAAGGTTGGGGACCAACCGCTGCTCCAAAGAACAGCCAGTCCACCCTCCCTCCCTCTCTCTCACGTAGTGAGTGGCTGAAACAGCTGCCAGGGCTTACCTGGGAGAACAAGAAGCATTGCCTCTCATCCAAGGCTCCAGAAAAAAATGACCTGCACGAACTTCTCAAAACTTAAAGACTTTTCCCCCCTTTGCTTGGTTTTCCTTTTTTTAAGAGGAAGCAAATTTCAATCTCATTTCTCTAGCATTAAAGACTGACTTTTTTTTTTATATGTGAATTCACAAATCTACCATAAATGATTCCCAGGGAACTTTCTTCCTCTGCCCTTCCCGGATGAACCGCCACATTTGGACCTGCTTTGGCTGACATTAAGCAATGCGCTTTCTCAGCAGTTATTTGGGAAGGGAAGATGGTAACTGTTAATACAAGAATCTCCCCTCAAGGGCCGAGAGAAACTACCCCTGCTGCCCAGCTCCAAACAGCCAGGTCTAGTAGGGAACAGGAGGGCCTCCTCATCTGCCCGGCCACCTAGCTGAAGCTCCCAAGCCCCGCCAGGCAGGGACTGGCAGCCCCGGCATTCCAGCAGCACAGCCCCTTGTTGGTCAAGGATAATAGGCACTGCCCCAGAAAATGCCAAACTTCAAGGACAATTGCTGCGTGGTCAGAAAATGCAAGAGATTCGGTTGCCTGTCAGTCTGATTCCAAAGCTCAGAAGGCCAGACAGGAGATTCTGGCTTAGGAACCCAAGTAGTGACTTGAAGTCATTCACGTCCCTGGAGGTCAGGTTCTGATTAGGAGCACTTCCTCCAGCCACCTGAAAGGTGGCACGTCTGTGGGGCTCCACCAGGCCAGGCAGGTGTTTTTCCTTACCCAAGTCCTTCTCTATTTCTCTCTCTTTCTTGTCAGAAGGTCAGAACCCTGTCACCCTCGGTGGGCTCCACACGCACTATGGGAGAAGGTGGACATCACACCTTCAGGCACAGGCCCCAGAGACCCCTCGGGACTCCTGGCGACAGATCCCCAGAGCTGCTACATGTGAGGAGCAAGAGACAAGAGTCCCTGGCGCTCTGGTCTGTGGCACCCTGAAAACGGTGTCCCAACTAAAAAAAGTGTTGCTTTTTCCCTTCTCATGAATTCTAATAGTCAAGCCTTTTTTCCTCTTGCTAATTTTAGAAGTCCTGCTATTCTTTGGGAAGAGAATGGTGTGAAAATCAAGCATAGTATCCAAAAATAAAAGAGTAGATCTGTTTCAGGGTTTGCAGCATATTTAACTGAAAAGCAACTCCAGATATGCCACTTTCTATCCAGTCTTTAATACATTTTCCAATTTCCCCAGAATATTTTAGCTTCAGAGAAAAGCAAGAACGAACTTCCTAATCCATGCATATATTTTGAGGCTGAAATGAGCACCCCAAATTATCTCTGGACCACCACCGGGGGCCTTTGATCAGAACGCCGTGCCAGGTTCTCACTTTCCGGAAGCCGCTGCACTTCGTGGGGCCACACCAAGATGCCTCTAAGTTGTCCTCCGGGACCTACAGCGGGTTCCAGTTAGGTGTGAGGCAGGGGAGGTGACACAGAGCTCACTCTGTGGTCCCTGAAGGTGGACGTCATGGCCTGCCCTTCAAGCCTCCCACCTTCATTTTGTTAGGAAATCCTCTTCTCTAAGGAATTCAGTAGCTTCAGATCCAGCAGAACCGCAGAAGGGCGTGCGTCCCCGGCTAGCAGGGTCCCACTCCGGTTCTTTGAGGTCCGAGACTGTGTGGAGCAGCCCAGTGTGAGGGCCAGGGGAGCGCACGGAACAGACAGGGGGCTCCAGTGGCCACCTGAAGACCCCAGCCCTCGTCTCCTCAACCAGCCAGGGAAGCCAGCGATTTGCAACAGAAAGTTAGAACTCTGTGTCAAGCCCTTCAAGCAAACAATAAATATTACTTCTGCTCATAATCAGACTTTTCTCCAGCTTCGTCTTTGAATGTTGAACCTTTTTCAATTAATTAAAAACTATGCACTGCAGAGTGCATATTTTATCAGCCCTCAGCTGCTTAAGTGTCTAGAAAAGACCAGGCAGTTTTTCTTTCTTTTTTTCTTTCTTTCCTTTTTTTTTTTTTTTCCAGGCAACCCAGAGCAAGTACTTGCAAGGGTCATATCTTTTTAATTATCTTTTCTCTCTTTGATTAATTATTCCGTCTGACAATAGCGTGTTTCTAATGCTATTCACCTGCCTTTGATGATTGACAACTTTTCTGTCTGATTCAGAGCAAACAGCTGCTGCCACAATCTCCTAGCAACCCGGGTGTGATGGATGAACCCCCAAGATGGATGGCTGCAATAAATCATGTCTCCAGCCATAAAACTGAGAAAAGGGGATAAGAAGAAAAGCGAACAAAAAACAAAACAAGCTTTCTTCCCATGAGTGCACTCAGTACCTTACCAATTATACCTGAAATGGACTTTGCACCTATTAATAGCAAAGTTTTTCTAATCAGTAAAAATGGGATGATGCCATTTGTAGCGAAGGTGTTTACAATTGTCCCTGCAAATTGGCACTTGTACTCCAATTACCTCCAACACTGCCCAAGTGCAAGGGCAGCCGATCAAAGTTTTGCCTTCTCCCCTGAAGTCTCAGCAAAGAACAATGTCATCTTTTTATAGCTGGATACAATTCTGGGCACCAAGGAAGGGTAAAAATCTGATTCTACCCAGTTTTTGGCAGCAGCTGGGCGACACCGAAAGTGAATCCTAAGTCATGCTTGTGAGCAGTGAAAAGTGTTAGGCTGCTAATAAACTTATTTCAAAACACACACACACACACACACACACACAGCTGCGTGGAATCAGTGAGTACATCAGGAGCATTTCCATTTTTTCCTGTCCATGGCACACGCAGGCTTTTTACACGTCAGGGAAAAGTTTGTCCCAGAAACAGCGAGATACCAACACTCAGCCCTTTCACAAATTCTACATTGTCACTTCTTTTAGATTAAAAAACTCTTCTGGTCTAACTTTCTCTCCCATCCTATTTTAAAATTAATGTCCACACCATGAGTCTTACTAGAAGCCTTATATTTAATTAGCAAACCCAAATAAAGACACATATCTAATATAGTCTCTGCCAATTAAATGTGACTATCGGGGCTCTCCTAGCAGAGGAGGCAGAGGAGGAGGAAGGCCAGCAGAGTCTGTCTTCTGTTTTTCCTTTTCCCACCAGGGAACCAGGCCACAAGGGCTCTGCGGCAGGAGAGGGTGCAGGATCCTCCAGGCAGCTGGGGGCTCCATCGTAAGCCAGGCTGCGTCCCTAAATACCTCCAGTAGGTGGGGTGCCCTGGAGCACAGGGCTCAGTGGTGCAAAAGGCCCAGAAGGCACTAACTGGCAGGGCCTGCAAACAGCTGTCCACATCAGTCCGGGGGTCGGCTGGGGCCCCCTGAGGGGGACAGGGTGCAGACACAAAGGGGAGGACGCTGCCGAGAGCAAGGGCAGGGAGCCGCAAGAGATCATTTTTTTTTATCTGAAATATTCCCCAGACCTGGAAGTCTTTACGTCTCTTCATTCTCACACTACTAACCACGCCAACCAGAATTTTTTTTTAATAGTTATATTGTGCTAAGCTTTTCAGATACAGATTTGAAAAAAAAGCATGACACAGAGTTTAAAAAAATCAGACAAGGGTTCTGGCTTCAGCAACTACAGCTCTGTTTATATTTTAATGTTTTGTACGTGACGGCCTCTATGAGGGAAGACAGAGAGAGAGAGGGAGAGAGGGAGAGAGAAAGTTGCCTCTTAGCTTTAGTGTAAATCACAGAGACTTCATTTTTCCCTGTGTCCTTGGAAATTATTCAAAATTAAAACCTTCCTCCCCTCAACCTTTTTTTATTTGGGTGGGGGGGGGGGCGTCTTCTCTATTGTCAATGGGAGGTTTGTGTCCGGCCAGCGGCAATGAGAGCCCAAGGCCAATCGACAGAAGCACACACAGGCCTCTGCCCTGCCCCAGCTCGTCCAGCTCTCGAGTTACAGGTTTACACGGCAAGTCTAAATAATATTCAAAATGATAAATGGTACCCGGAGCCCGGCATCCACCATCAATCTTTTTTTAAGGAACATCCATCTTCAATAACGCACGTTTGAATCATGCGAAGCCAGGAGCCCTGAGATTCATTTGCACCACCCCTCGCGAGCCGGGGAGGCTTGAATGATAGCTGTCAGCCTTCCTTTTTTTCCTCCCCCCCCCCCACTAAAGAGGAAAAAAAAAAGCAGGGAAAAGAGAAAAAAGGAGCGCGGAGGGGAAAAGTCAGGAGAGCGTCAAAGGCGGAACAGCACGGTTTAGCAGATAATAGGAAAAAACATAACCTCTCCCGCGCCCCTGCCAACCCCGTGCCCGCCATGCCGCACACGCAGACAGCCGTCCAGAGCGGGCTCTCGCCTCCCCTGGCCCCTGCCTTGCTCTTGCCTCCCTCTCCCGCTTGCCAGATCAGCAGTGCTCTCTCCTGCGAGCCCCACGGTGCGGCACCGCGAGGAGGAGGAGACAGCGTCACATGGAGCTGGGCTTCCCTCCCCTCCCTGCTGTCTGGCCGGGGCCCATATGATAAATGACATATGTCATTCTGTCAGGAGGGAAGGGTGGGTCAGTGATGTATGACTCTGCTGAAAAGGAAATCGACTGTTTGGCACGGTGCAGCTCTTCTCCACCAGGATTTAGTTTCAGAACTCTGAAATGAATTCTCCGACGTTCCAAGTGCACACTTAGGGCAGGCTGACGGCGGCCTGGGGGACGGCACTCTGTCCTCCCCCTGCCCTTCCCGTGGCGGGGTGGTGGCGGTGGGGAGAGCGGGAGGAAAAAAAATAAAAGACCCAAACACAGTTTGTCGCTAGATACCCGCAAAAGGCCACACGCGTGTCAAGGTCCCCAGCAGTCACACACTACGGGTTATTAAAAAAAAAAAAAAATGTGACTTTAAAAAAAAAAGAAAGAGATGGAGTCTCAGGTTAGTCCTTTTATTTATTTATTTTTTAATGGCAAAGGGCTGACACAAAAGCAAGATAAAAATTAGCATGTTTGAAGTAATCGTCCCACAGCTTGACATCTGCATAGTAAATTTTAAAGGAAAAAAATGTGTCAGACAGCCATGAGCACTGCGCCCTCCCCCTTTCATTAGCTCACTGCCAGGGTGGCACCGCTGAACCTCATTACGGCTCCAGGATTTATGAAGCTGAACCCAATGGCAAAGAAAAGGCATCTGTCAATAATTGTAGGGAGCTGCACTCACAGCTTTGAAATCTCATTAAGTATGCAGTTATCAGGCATAAAGATCAAAAACATTACTCAACTCCGACAGAATCTTATGGAGGAACATTAATTAGCAACAGGCCTACAGTACAAAAAAAAAAAGAAAAAAAAAAAAACACAGACTTCCTCTCACACCTGCCCAGCCCACAAACCTAAAGCAACACTCCCCCTCCCGCCCGGAAAAAAATAATTCCCAGCATCTGAGACTGATCAAGAACATGAAACGGGAGAAACAACACACACAGAAAGGAGAGGGAGGGAAGGGGTGGGCGGCAGGCAGGGAGGGGAGAGGGAGGGCGGGGAAATTCAGTTGAGAAAGCCCTGGCAGTGAGGAGAGAAAAGGAAGAAGCTGTCAAAGTTGAGAAGGATGTCAGCACGGGCCCTGATTACTGGGGCCTACGGAGTTCTCGGACCTTTTATCACGCTGGCCATCAAACCCAGACTGGGGTCCCTGCGAGAGGGCTGGTGGCTGCCTGTCTGATCTGCAGCCCAGGCCAGGACCCTCTCCTCCTCCTCTTCCTCCTCCTCCTCCTCCTCCTGCCCCCTGCTCACCTGGCAGTCAGGAGGCCGCAGGCTCAAGGGCCAGGAGGCAGGCCCTGCCTCCCCAGCCGGTCTGCACCCAGCCGAGTGACGCTGGCAGCCAGACCTGGCTCCACAGGCCCTGGGCACAGGCCAGGGCACCACCGTGCTCACCTTCCATCTCTCAATCACCTTCACACACCTTTCTCTTCCTCCAAAGACACTTCAGCATCCTCTCCTCACACACACACGCTCCTATTTCATGTCTGCACACGATCACTCGCAACACATCAGAAAATACAACACAGGTGTGGGGAACTGACGCCGACACTGGGTCACAGGGCCTCCAGACCTCCGTCACAGCGGGGACGGGGTACAGCTCGCTGTGGGTGTTTAACAGCCCCCCCGGGCTGCTGGGACCGCACGGTCTCTGGAGAACATGAGATGGTAAGTTTCCGCTTCCCCCACACCCCCACCTCGTGCAAGCTGCACTGGCAAAGAATAATTTGCATGTGTTCAGAAACACCCCACAAGCATTGTGTGCTTGGGGTCTCAGGCAAACTCCCCTGATGTCCTGCGGTGGTCTGGATCCAGGATGGGTGGGGGTCTCAAACACCACTCAGGTTTCAGGCCAGCAAGCAACATCGTGTCATGCAACAGTTAGGCACCGCCTCCAGCCGCCCCCACGAAAGGTGCAGGATAATAACAATGTAGCAAATATTATGCATTTTATTTCCCTTATTGCACTGCTACAGGAAGGTGGCCTTCTCTGCTTACACATAAACACATGCCTGCATTCTCTCTCTCTCTCTCTCTCTCTCTCACACACACACACACACACACACACACGCACACGCACGCACAGGGCACTTCCCACAATCCCACACCATGAGAAAACCCACAGAACAGCACTTCCTTTGATCTGAACCCTATCATTCTCCCAGCCCCTCACCCTCTCCTGCGCCACACGCTCCCCTTATTCCACAGCCACTTCTGACGTGTGTGCCTCTTTGGTCTACAGAAGATAATGGTCACCTTTTATTAATTAGCCACATCTTTCAGAAAAACCGGCATTAAGATTCCTAGGCAACCAGCTTGGAGACCCCTCCAAGCCAAGGCCCATCTTTTCCAATAAATGCCTCTCCTCTGGAATATCAATGAACACAGCTCGAATAAATTGTCACCTATGACCAAAAATAGTCAGGGACACTTGTCTATAAGCCAGACTTGACGAGAAGGAATTTTAGCAGGCCTATTACAATAAGGTGTTTATATTTTTTATATGCTTACCATATTACCTTTATTATGTGTAACATCAAAGTGATTATAGCAATTACATCTAACAGAATTAATTACAGAACTTCCCATCACTCTAGATACATAATGTATTAGAGGTAAGCCAAAGAAAGAAAACATCTTGATTGTAGGAACTATTGTTGGGATGTATCTTCTCCAGCAGCAATGCCAAACCCACAGCAGCTTTCAGAGCGGGGAAACTGAGAGGTTTATAGGAAATGAGGTATATTTTCTTAAAATGAAGTAACGCTTTTGCTTAATAATATGCCGGCACTAGTGGACATATAAAATCAATTTAATTTTTTTAAATGTAAATCGTTTAAAGGTGCTGGTTAATCCACCCAACCAATGTTACCACATAAAGGAGAAAGCACATGGGTGAAAGGCTTACAAGTCTTTACGTATGCAAAATAAATTCACTCAAGGCTTCATTAATATTAATTTAAATTCAAAACCCATTTACATTAAATTGTTCATTAAAAATTGCCTATTTTATGCAACATGCATTTCTCAAAGAACTCAGAGGAAACTGAATACATAGGACTAGATTTAATGATGAGGATGGAAAATCAAAAGTAAATGAATTTGAGTCATTTCACGTACATTACCAAGCAGCCCTTAGCTCTCCATGAAGGATGGGTTCCAGTTTAGAAAACAAACAAGCATTCTGAGTATTCTGTTCTCTGCTACTATAAACTTGTGAACATGACCTTCTGGCCTACCACGGAGGAAGAAGAAGGAAGAGAAAAAAAAAAAAAAAAACCAAGAGAAATTGGTGGAATGTAGATCAGCCAATACAAAACTGGCTTCGGAATAAAGCAGGTATCACAAGTGGACTCAGTGCATTGAGAGTTAGGCTTGTGTTTTAAAAAAAATGCACATGAGTTAGCATTTGCCAGTGGCCAACGTGGTCTGTAATTACAGGGTTCTCTGTCCCCTACACCCCATCCCTGTAATCCTTTATCCTCAATGCCAGGGTACCCAGGAATACGACGACAAGGAGTTAGTAAGTTTCTTGCCTTGGTGCCCTCCCTCCCGAGGAACGTACCCCTGTTTTCCCAACAGCTGTTCTGGATGAAGAAAACACAGTCATAATTAATAACATGTGTCCTGACAGTATGAATTAATAATTTATCATTAAGCCCAAACAAATCTAAATTATTCTTCAAGAGCCACACCTTTGCATATCTGAGAAAATACAGTGAGGAGATGAACGAAAGGTCCAGGTAACGTGACCTTTAGTGAAACTCGTCCCCCCCCCCCCCCCGCCCCACCAGTACATCTCTTGCCCTGTTGTTGAAATACTAAAATAATTTACAGAATTGAAAGTGATTAAACCCAAGAATCTAAATGCTGATCAAACTAAATGTATGTGCTACAAATGTCTTCTTTTTAAAATGGGGCTTATGAAACATTCAGTATTTGGTCAAGGACACTATGTAATCTTTTCAATAAAGATTTTGAAACCTCCAGTATGACAGTTGTTCAGGCAAGTGGTCATAAGCAGATTATGTTCTATTATTGTCTTTTTTTTATACTTCCAAAAATGCATAGTGTTGTTCTACTCATAGTGACCTGAATTTTTAAGTCCACATCTAACGTAAATTTCTACAAATGTGGAAAAATTAGGAAAAGCTACTAAGTCTGTGTATGCATTCCTTAACAATTCACGTTTAAAAAAAAATCCAGAAAGAGGGGAGAAAAAGCATATTGATAGTCATTGTTTAGTAGGATTTAAAAAATTAATTTAATGACTAACTGCAAATACTGGAAACTAGAATTAATCTGTCTGGATTTTTTTTAAAAAAGGCTTACAGACATTTAAATGCATGTATCGGGACACTTTATCAACCTAACATAAAATTGTCATCTTATCTTATTATATGACTATTTTATGCATGTGTCAAAGAATTTAAAAATGACTGCCTGTCTATTGAGTCTAATTACAGCTGCACATTATCTGTCTGGATGTACCAGTCCATATCATTGTTACTAAATACAATATACTGTATTCACCTTTCATTTTTAACTTCAGACAGAGAAACCACAATTTGGAGCCTAACTAAAACACACACACAGAAACAGTGAACACCTGAGAGGGTTTAGGGTAAGTAATACCACTGTTCTCTTTTGTCCTGTTTCCCTCCATGGGGTGATGCTACAGGGGTGTGAACAAAACAGCTTATTTGAAAGACTCACCACCCTAACTGAGCTAGACACTAACACACAAGGGTAGACACACGCCCTACTTTATTTTATTTTTATTATTTTTTTTTTAATCTACTACAAGACCAAAGCTATTTTTACAGTCAGTCCAGTGACAGGCAGGAATAAAAATGGGCCGGCAGGAAAGCCTCCCAAACTGCACTTGGAATAACTGTGAACTGCTGGCATGATCGGATTAAACATGGCTGTTGCACACCCGGACCAGGGACTTCCCGACTCCTCTCCCTCCTGCTTCCCTGCCTGCTTGCGTGTTGCAGCCGTCGCCCCGCCTGGCTCTGCCACCACACGTGTGCGGGAGAGGCAGCGAGCACCCAAAGAGGCCCAGGCACTTTGCCCTGAAGAAGGTGGATCCTTCTCCTTCCAGAAATCCCTGAAGCAGAGGGGCAGGGATAAAGGAACAGTTTTCCTTCTGTGAACTCACCTGGGTTTCGCCGCATTTCCCACGGCCCTGAGCAGTCACCTTTCATTTTAATCACTTTGCAAAACAATCTTTAGCAAAAAGAGGGAAAATGCAGACTTGTGAGGCAATTTCGGGGATAACTGCTGATACATCAGTTATTGACTACCCGGCTCCCGTTTATGAGCGCGCTCAAGGCAAAACTGAGAACAAAATGACAACATCAACCGCTCACAATCAAGTGTGGCCCTGGAGAGCACTGAAGCCCTAACTGACAGTTGTCAAGATAATGGGGGCCACAGCAGCTGATTCTGGAAGATTCTCTTCCCCGTATGCATGTCCAGGGGAATAGCCTTGTCCTCATCCCCTTTGTTTTTCTCCTTCGTCTTCCTGATTTTCCTTTTTAAAATCTGCATTGTTCCTCTCATTTCATAGGAAATGGGGGGCGGTTCACAGAATGGTCAGAACCAGTCATTTTGCCCCCTTGCTACAGAGTAGATAGAACACCTGTGCAAAGGAGAAATACGTGGCAGGTTTGAGAGCAAATAAATTCCCAAGGCTGATGCCGAAATGCCCTTCTGAAAGCTCCATGTGCTTCCAAGAGAAGGGAAAAGCTCCTCTCTGGATCTGCCGGATGTGTGGACCAGACTCAGGAAGGCGCTCTCTGGACGCCACCAGGTGGGCCACCTCTCGGGCACGCCCGTGTCTGCTGGCAACGCGAAACCCCTCTGCCTGTTCCGTGGGGATCTGCCGTGTTCTGTGACACCAGCAGGCCCCAAGGGGCCCAAGTCACTTTCACAGAAGGCAGGATGCTTGGTGATTCACCCTCACCAGGCTACCACCTAAGAACTCCATGGAAGGGTATTTTCTTTCAACAAATAAAACTCACAAGGTCACTGGCAAGTTGTTGTTCATTGAGGATTCTTCTTTTTTTAGAAGATTAGGCAATGGCCTTTTATGATTTCACATTTTCCTCCAGAAAATTAATACGAATGGACAAAATATTATCTGCTAGTAAGTATTACACTAAATTTTTTCTGGTTTTTTTTTTCAGAAACTACTTGTTCAAAAACAAACACAACAGACAGGTGAGAGTCATATTTTATGCGAGGAATAATGGTCATTTTGCCTGAAGGACACTGTCCTTCCCTAACCCCACACCTCTGACCTTCTCCGGGCCGCAGCATCTGTCCAGCACAAACACACCACCCCTGGACATCCCCGGTTTCAAAAAACAGAAACTCCCACCCAGGTTTCTCTTCGGCAGGTGAAGAAAGCTCTCTCCCTCTCTGAGAAAAGACACTAAGCTATGCATGATTTCTATCAAAAAAAATATCCTAAAGTACAGAAATATGTCTTTTCAAGGATTCATGGAGGCTGTTTTGGCCTTCCGGAGAGCAGTGTGACACTCGGCCTGGATGGAAAGAGCGTGTGCACCTGTGTGCTGTGTCTGCACACTTCACACAGCTCTCGGCCTTTTGTGGTTGTTATTCTACCCCAGACCATTAAAAGGGCCCTAATTCCTATGACATGATTATCCAGGTACCAAAGCCCATTTGTCACCTGCAGCAGAAAATTGAGTTAATGCACAACTAAAGGCAGCCAGGACTGTGTAATATCAACTTGATTACATCAAACTAGCTGCAAACCTAATTCTGCTGGATGACACTGCGTCGAGCTTGTCATCTCCAATCATTAAAGCTGTCAGGAATCCATCAGGTTTACAGCTAATTAGGTGAACACTAATGAAGCTGGCAAAACAACTTTTCTTTTTTTATGGCTGAGCGGACCTTTCAGTTTGGAGGGGGGAAAAAAATTCTCGAGTCTTCTCAAGGTTGCTGGGGACTGGATTTCCAGTTACCAATCCGCAGACATCTTTCTCTCTCCCACTCTCCCCTACAAAGCGATCAATGTGCCCTCACTCCCAGCATGCCACAAAAGCAGGCACGAGCCTTCTCACTGGCAGTTGTGAGAACTAAAAAAAAGGAGGAAAAAATGGGAAGTTTCTTGTCCATGCAAACACACAAACAAAAAAAAAACCTCACACCGCTCACTTACTGGCCTGTGCATACTTATCACCAGCCTAAATGTGCAGGTTTTTTTTTCCTGCACTCTTCTTAAATAAGTAGCTCTCCAGCCATCCTCCACCCCCTCCTCCACACGTCCATTAGGCAGAGGCATTCTGATAAACTAAATCCAAAACCAGGGTATGGGAAAGAAAGAAAGCACTCACGCTGCCAACTTCTGATTGACCATTAAGCTATTGATGAATGTGCCTGTCAGAAGAGAGACAATTAAATCAAATATGAAACAAAGTCGTTTTGACGGGTCATTTTGATAGAGCAAAACCATTCTTCCATCTCCTATTAGTCGTACAGTCAAGTTTTTATATAAATGAATTTTTTCTTAACTGACCTGAGATTTCCTGGCTGGCATTTTAAAAGGTGCAAAAAAAAGAAAAAAAAAAAAAAAAAGGTTAGTGAACAGGTTGCTTTTTAAAAAAGTAAATAAATAAAACCAACAGTACATGTTTCCTCCTGCTCTAATATTTTCTGAAGAAAGTTATCAAATGAGAAGAGTCTCTCAGATTGGCAGGGTGCAAGAGAAAAGATGAACTGTAGAGAAAGTACTAAACCAAATGTAAAGATGTAATCACATATGGTGCATTTGATTGAGGCACACAGATACCTTAAAATGTGTATCCAAAAAGGAAAGAAAAAAAAAATTTCAAAGGCTGGAAGAAGCCCAAGACATTCCTACTACCCAACTTTGTGAAGGATTCCTCCAAAGTTTCAGAGTTTATTTTGGGTAGATAAGCTCATTGCTGGAGCTTGGAATTTAAAGTAGAAGGTGGGATGGGCGTACAGCATCAGCCAGGAGGTGAGCTGGGAGGCGGCACTCTCCCTACAATCACTACTGGGATTCTCAAACTTTCTAAATTTAGGCAACACTGAGGACACAGCAAAACCTGCATCACAAGCCCTCAACCAAGTCTGTTTTTTTCTAAGATTTTTCTTAAGACACTGGCAGGCAGGTACATTTCTGGGAGAAGAAAGAATATCATTCCCTCTCTGTGACCCTATGCGAGGGGTCTAGAGTCCAGAATGCGGCCACTGTGTGAGGTCCACTGGCCACAGTGCCCGCTGGCATGATGGAGATTAAGGGCACTCAGGCACCATGGGCCCACCTTTATCCAAGAAGGGCACCAGTCAGTGCCCTGACCCTTCCCTGTCCCCTCCCCTCTAACATCCAGAGAGAAGAAGAGAAGTGAAAGAAAGGAAGAGAGAAGAAAAGAAATGAACTCCCCAATAACCTTCCCCTCCAGGCAGCATCTGAACCTCTGCACATCTGAGTGTTACTCATATCAAAATACATCACGTCCATATGTGGTCCTCGCCGCAATCTGCCCCAAATCCCCGAAGTTGCACTGACAGGGCCCTCCTGACGTCACAGAGCTCGGCCTCACTACTGCAAGTGATTTATTGATGTTTATTGGGAATGAATAGATCAAAGGCAGCAGCATGACGGGCGATCAATCAGTCATCAAATCAAGGGTGGCAATGGGCCAGAAACCCTTCTTCCAGGCAACGTGCCCCCAACCGACATTATTGCAAAATAATGTTATGTGTGTGGTTTTTGTTTTGTTTTCAGTGATGCTTTTTCCAAAAAAAAAAAAAAACAAAAACAAAACTGGCTCAGTCTAAAAAGGAGTTGACATTCCTGGTTAAAAGGGGAAAAAAAAGAAAGAAAGAAAGGAAAAAGAAAAAGAAAAAAAAGGAGGAACAAAAAAGTACTCAGACGTGTCCCAGAACTAAGTGCTAGAGGAGATGAGGGTGGGAGCAGCAGCAGGAGGGGTGAGGGCCAGCGAGCTCCAACAGGGGTGAAGGCAACGCCAGCATCCAGCACTGACTTGACAGTCATCTGACAATACCCAGACCCCTTGCGCTCTGGTTTCCACCGCTGTGCCCAGTTTGGGCCCAATAAATAAAGACTCAATCGGATTAGCAGTAAGGTGGCCGAAGAGCCCGGCTCGCTCGCTCGCTCGCTCTCGCCTCCCGGGCAGACACCCGGCTGTCCCCCGCCGGCCGGCCGCGGGAGGACACGGAAGGTGTCCCGGGGAACTCAGGTGACCCCGTCTGCCCCCCACGGAAAGAGGCAGACGACGGCTGCTTCCTATCCCCTCTGGGGCCAGAGCACTGAGGGGGCAGGGACCCAGCACGGCTCGGTTCACCCTAGAGCGGTTCCCCGAGTGGGCGCGAGAGGGGAGAGGGCAGAGCGCGGCGGGGCGTCCGGGGGCGCCGGTGCCTGAGCCGGGCGCACGCACCCAAACACGGGAGCAGCGCCTGAGCCGGGCGCCGGGAGTTACTCTGTGCGGGCACAGGGAGAGGGGCAAAGAGTGGGGCGACGAGCGGGGTCGCCGCCTGCCAGAGGCGCAGGGCGAGGAGAGGAAGAGGAGGAGGAGGAGAGGAGGAAGGGGAAGCCGCTCGTACCTGCTGCGCGCCGGGGCGCCTGCTGCTTCCTCCTCGGCATGATGCTTCTCCGGCGACTGCCACCGCCGCCGCCGCCGCCGCTGCCGGCCGAGCAGAGGGAGGGAGGGGCGGCGGGCCGCGGGGGGGCGAGGCGGGCCTGCTCTCAGCCTCCCCCCCGGAGAGCGGCCGCCCGCAGGATGCTGCTGCGCCCCGGCTCTCGCGTCCCCCCCTCGCCGCGCTCCGCCGCGAACCCCGAACGTGCGGAGGGAAGAAGGAGGGCGGGCGAGGGAGGCGCGGGGAGGGAGGAGCGCGGGGGGAGGAGGAAGCAGAGGAGGAGGAGGAGGAGGAGGACCGCGCTGCCGGCGGAATGGGAAGTTTGACAAATCGCTCCAGAGGCCGGAGGAGGAGGGGGCGGGGAGGAGCGGCGGCCCTGCCCCCCCCCGCCCCGTCCCCAGACGAGGTGCGCGGGGTTCGGGGCTGGGGGTGGGGAGAGGGGGAGAGGGCGGGCAGAGACGTGGGGGGAGGAGCGCGGGAGCAGCCCGGGCTGGTCTTGCCCCGGCCCCCGCCCCCAGGCTGGGGGGTCACGGCATCCGGGGGGACGCGCAGCCGCTGCCGCGGCCCGGGGCGCAGCGGTCCAGTCTTCTGCCCGCGGCGCGGCTGGAGCGGCGGCGACGGCAACAGGCAAGCTTAAAGGAAAAGGAGATGATCGTGTCACTCGCCCGCCCGCGGGGGCGCCGCGCCCCCGCCCCCAGCCCCCGGCCGGCCCAGGACCCCCGCCCAGTCCGGGGACACGGGTGCCGCCCCTGCGCCCCCGCCCCGAGCGCACATGCAGGGGAGTGGCGCCGGTCCCGCCGAGCCCGTCCCGGGCGCGCGCTCCCCCCACCCACCCCTTCTCGACCCGCGTCCGCCCCCGGCCGCCCCCCGCTGCCCGCTCGGCCCGCACTCCTCTCCGCCCGCGCGCCCAAAGGCCGGGGCGCGGGCCCGGCCGCCCGCGTCCCCCAGGGAGGGGATGCCAGGCCCGCAGGCGGGCGCCCTCGCCCTCCGAGGGGGAGGCAGCCGCGAGCTGGGGCGGCAGGGGCACCCCCGGACCCCGCGCCACTCGGGCTCCTCCCCCGGGACCCGCCGCCGCCACTTCCCCCGATTTTTTTCCCGGGGCAAACTTTCCTGGGCTGGTCCTGGGGGTCGGTGCGGGAGGAGGCGTCTTCAAGTTTCCTCTCCTGACTTTGGGACGATCAGGGTCCCTCCACCCCGCCCCTCGCCGCGGGCTCCGGGCCGCGACCCCCACCCTAGGCGCAACACAGGCGAAGGCGGGACAGGGGCGGGAGGAGGAAATCGGGCTCCCAGGCCCATCCCCCGCCCAGAGCGCCCCCAGGAGGGGCCACCACGCCGCGCCCCGTGCCCAGCCCGCCGGCAGTACTGGACTGGGGGATTGATTATTGATTGGGTGATTGGGGTCGCCAAGGCGCGGGGCGGGCCGCAGGGAGGGGGCGCTGGCCAGGCTGCGTCGGCGGCGGGGCGACGCTGGTCACTCACGGGCGGCGGCGGGAGTGCGAGTGGGCCGGGGCTCAGTGGGGCGACCCCCGGGCGGCGGCGGCGGCGCGAGAGCCGGAGCCCGAGCGGCGCGGGCGGCGGCGCATCGATGCGCTGCGGGCTCGATTGCGTCTCCCTGGGCCGGGAGCGGGGCGGCCGCGTTGGGGCCGGCTCTGGGCGCTGCGGGCGGCGGTGGCGGGGCGGGGGCGGCCGCCGGGCCGCGGTCCCCGAGGCGGCGCTGCGCCCGGGCGCGGCTCTGAGCTGAGGCTCGCGCGCCCGGGGGCCGCAAACCCGGCAGGGCGGGCACCCCCGCCCCGGCCCGGCTGCCCGAGCGCCCCGGCGGCAGCCAGCTTTCTCCTCCTCTCCCCTCCCGTCCTTTTCGTTAGGTTCTCTCTTTTCTAGTCACTTTCTCCCTCTTCTTCTGCCCTGTTTCTTTTTTATTTTTTCTGTTTGTTTCTGCAAGTTTGTTTCAGAACTTCACACCATGCTCTCTTTCCTTTTAGACCAGGAGACCGTGGTCTCACCCTGACGGTAAGATCAAGTCTCGCTCGCCCCCGGCCTGCGGGCTGGGCGCGGCCCGACGTGTCCCCGATGCAGATGCGCCCCGCGGTTACCCGGCCACGAGGCCGCCCCCAGCGCCTTCCCGCGCTCGGGCTCTCCGAGTTGCGGGCGCCGACCCGCGCGGGCTGGAGCCGGAGGCGGGTTGAGGCTGGGCGCGGGGCCGGCGGGGCCTGGCGCACTCGGGAGCTGGTGGCCGCGCGCTTGGCGACCCCTCCAGGCCGGGGAGACGCGGCCATGGGGCAAGAAACGCTTCTTGCGAGCGGGGAAACGGTGAGTCGGCAGATGCCGCGGGCGCCCTGGCCGCTCCCGTCGCCCGGAGGAGGGTCGAGCCGCGCGAGGTCGGCTCCCGCCAGCCTTTGGTCACTTTCCAGTCGCCGAGCGCCCGCTAAGTGCGCGGGTTGCGGGTGCGCACGACAGCCCCAGGCGCCGCGTACTTAAGACTGGGAGTTTGCCCTAGTGGTGCTTCCCTCATCCTCTCCTTTCCCTGGAAGCTCTCGCAACCCCTGTCCCCTCTGCCCCCTCCTCCTTCGGGCTGCGGCCTGAGCTCGGGTCCCGCATCGCCCGCCGCCGCTGGATCCTTGTCTAGCCCTCCCCCGCTCAGGCGCCGCGCGCTGTGCGATCCGCCCCAACATCTGTCGGTCCAGCCATTGGCGCATCCATCAGTGTCACTGGGCTGCACATTGCAGCGACAGCCCGTCACGCACAACACGGGCTGTGCGGAGTGCGCACCGCCACCGCACTGCCATGCCCGGGACGCGCCAACAGAGTTCCTGCCAGGTTTGGCACAGTCTGGAATCCCGCTCTTCTGTGTTCATTTAGCCACCATACGCACTACCCCCGCCCCTAGTATCGTGACCCCAAAACGTGAATAGTTTTGCAGGCCGTGCTAGGGATGGGACAGGTGGAGGGGGCGGTGTCGTACTGGCCCTTTTATTCCACTCAGGTTCTCTGCCCTTTCTGCGGGCTGGGTGTGGCCGGGAGCAGGAAAGGAGGCGTCCCAAATCCACAGCACACAAAGTGTGGACCCGGAAGCTATCTGAGTGCAGGGCTTCACCCGCGTCACCTGGGCCTAGGCTGAATTACCGAGGTCCCGGGGCAGGTCTCAGCCAGGAGGTCTCACGCTGAAACTTCTCCAGCCACGCCTGGGGGCTGCGTGACACGGACTGAAGAGGAGGCGCGGGAGAGGGGAAGGAAACGCAGACCCCAGTGAGAGCTCAGCTCGATTTACAGAGAAGTGGTGTCTGCTGGCACTAAGTCTGTAATTCACCTTACTGACTTGGTGAGAAAGGGCAGGGCCATGTGTTTTAGAAGCCAGAGCTTTCGGAGAGTCTTGGCGCCCATCCTCGGAGTGAGCTGACCTTGGCAGTGGCTGCAAGTTCTTGCTTTTGCCTCGTGCATCCCCTCCCCCACTCCTCCCCAACTGTCCAGAGCGTAAAGGATTGCATTTATGTCCCTGATCTGTCCGGCTGGGCCAAAGGGCCTTTTTGTACTCTCCCTAAAAACTTGAGAGGGTGTACGGGAGACCTTCTCTTCGGACGTCCGCGAGGCGGCTGCACCTGGCATTTAACCTGACCTTACTCTTATTGCAAATACTTTTGTCTCCATGCCTGGTGAGCTCTGCCCTCTCAGAGTTGACCACACAGTGGGTAAAAACCCCCACGGCTCTTACTCTGCGCTTCCCGAGTTATAAGGCGCAAGAAGCTGCTTTCAGGCGAGTGCAGAGGTCCTAGTTTGGGTCTCCAGGAGGCTAGCGGAGCCTGCGCCGCGCCAGCCAGGGCTCCTTCCTGCTGGAATGAGGGACCTCACTCTAGGGCGCGGGCTTCGCAACCCGCATCCGGTGGCTGAACTGTTTGCAAGCTAGACTAGAGGGCGGAAAAGCCCGCGCCCGGCGGAGGAGCTGGAATTCTGAGAAGATACTCCGTATAGAAATCTTTTCACCCCACTCTTCAAAGAGTTGCAGCTATCTCTGCAAAGCAACAACAGGCTTCGCCCCCGCGCGAGCACCTGGTAACTTCTTACCCGGTAACTTCTTACCCGCCTGGGTCGCGCTGAAAAGTAAACTGGGCTAGTAAGATGCTCCCGCCTCTGGGAGGTGCCGCGTTTCCGGGAATAATTTTTCAAACCCCTAAAAATAGGAGGAGGAAAAATGGGCTGAGGGCAGTGGACAACTCAACAAAACACCCAGTGGCAAACGTCCATAAGTGAAAGTGACAACTCAGCGGCTGGGTGGCCCATGAATGGCAATCTCGACCCCCAAGATTGCACCTCAGGCCCAGGGGAACCCGGCTCCTCCTCCGCGGCGGGTGCTGAGCTGTATTCAGTAGAAAAGCTCCCAAATGCCGCTTCTTGGGGTCAGGGGTTAGAAATCCGACGCCAGCATTCCGAACTCAAGGAGCTCTGGCCTACCTGTGGGACTACCTCCCCCCAACATTCATGACCTTGGCTAACTTGAGCCCCACTTGGATGAGGTTGTGTTAGAGGAAAAAGAGAAGAAGAAGAAAAGAAAGAAGTCAAATGCAGGTGTGGCTAGGAACAGGTGTGCGGGGGACAACGGACAAGGGCTTGACCGCTACACACCACCCAGGAGTCATGAAGTCCCTTCTGGCAAGGAGTAGCCCGGCCACCACTGGGAGGCGGCCGAGGTTGTGTTCAAGGTGGCGATTGAGGGCAATGGGTGACAACCCACCTGACCCCAGAGAAGGCTGAGCTGTGTCCTCATCTGGAGTGGCCACTGAGAGAAAAGATTTTGGGGAAACAAGGCCTCTTCCAACCTGCCATTCCAGGACAGGGAGCTAGGGTGGGCTCCCCTCCCCGGCATCCAGGGCCAAAGCCTTGACTTTGGAGAGGGGTTCCCTGTGTCCCCCGGGGGAGCCATGGACCACCTGGAGGGACAGGGCACGCTGGGTAGTATTCTCTGGAAGCCTGCATCCCATTTCAAAGCGTGAGGGCTTCTGCCCAAGGTGTGGGCTGTTAGGGAGCCCAGGGCTGGGTACAGGCAGGGGCGGTGGCGCCAGGTGCCCTCCTGCCTGGGCTCACCTGAAAGACTGGTGCCAGCTTGCAGCCTTCCTCACTCCTCCCCTCGCTGCAGTGTGGTCCAGCCAGTGGTGAGGAAGTGTGCTGGGAGCTGACAATCCTGCCATCTGCACGCCTCCACAAGGAAATGGACCCCAACCTCAGCCCTGGCCAAAGCCCACAGCATTGGAACCCTGGGGCCAGGCCCTCCCCAGGCGGTAAATTGTTTGCTAAAAGTGCATTTACACAGTAGCTAAGTTTGTTTCTCTTTCTCCGGTAGCTTTGTTTTAACGAACCAGATGTTTTGTCTGTAAATTCTCCCAAGAACTTTTACAGTTTTGACGTGAAATAAACCTTGGAAATCGGAGCGGTATATTAACGCCACTTGTGTGCGGCCTCGGGAGAGCTGGTCAGGCGGCCCTGGGTGGGAGCGCGATCTTTGAAGAAAAGTAGGGGCTTCTCTTGGCGCAAGGTCAAGACTTGGTTTTGGAAGTGTGAAGCGCCATCCACACTCCCAACACAACGTTCGCGCGCACACTCCCAACCTTCCCCCGCCAGGCCAGGCTTCCTGCTTTGTAAATGTATCGTGGCTTGGGGCACTGAGGTGTGGCCCAACTTAGCAGACTGTGCCCATGGCACGCCCGCCGTGTTTCGCCAGGACCACGGGACTCCAAGGCAAGGAAAGGGCTTGCGATCTTCCGGGGGGGACCTGAGGTCCTCGGTCTGCGGGGGCGGGGCGGAGCTGGGCCCCCCACCCTCATAATTCCTGGGCGTAACTGGATGCGGGAGGATTTTGGATGGAAGCGGACCTAGTCTAGCCCCCCAGGAAGCCAGGGCCCGCAAGTCCCCCTCTCCAATGCCTAATTTGTTTTTTCTGATTCAGGATTTCCAGGCAGTTATAACATCTTAAAAAAAAAAAAAAAACCAACCAAACCAACAAACAAAAAAACTGTACACCTAGCAGAGAGAAGAAGGGAGGGAATGCGGTTATTCCGCGAGAGGGCGGGGAGGGAACCGAGACTGCCTAGGTACCTGCTCGCTGGCTGGGGGATTCGGACCGGCCACTTTCTCGGGTTTCCCTAGACAGGGCCCGGATGTCCTTTCCCGGCTCCCCTCCCCCACTCTTGTGCTCGCGGGCGCACGTCTTCACGCATCTGTTTCTTCCTTCATCCTCCGTTCAATCGTTCACCGAACTTTCAAAAAAGTTTGTTTTAGGAGAGCGAATATTAAATAAAGAAAATAAAAAGTCTTTGTATTTCGGTCTAAGGAGGACAGATGCACAGTAAAGTCAGTTTGGAAGGCGCAATTACTGGAGAAATGCCCTTTGATCAAACCCCACGCCTCAGCTCGGGTTGCGCGGGGAATTTCCTGAATTCCTCGCTCTAACGTGGCGCGGTCCTCCCTACCCCACCCCATTTGGGGTGAAATTTTGGAAACCATTTGGGTAGAGCTAAAAAAAAAAAAATTGCAGGACAGGTTGCTGCGGCAGCCGTGGGGCTCACCCCTGGGCAAGCCCGCGGCCGGCTGGCGCGCGTGGGTTCCCGCGGTGCGCGGCTGCCCGGCGCCCGCAGGTGTCCGAGTCGCTGCGTGGGCAGCGCGGTGCTGCTCGGAACCCTGGCTCTTCGAATGCAGGAACCCTGCAGCAGGAGGAGGTCCCAGAAACCACACCACCAGGTCCTGGCAGACCCGACGGCCCGGCTCTCCGTGGCTGGTGACCTCGCTAACTGTCCGGGAAGAATCCCGTTTCCCAGTTCCCTTTTCCTGCATCGCTTTATCGCTTGCTTATCTGCCCAGGCGTTAGGGTTTTGTGTTTGTCTCTAAATTTACGGACGCGGAACCCTGAGCCTGACTCTCAGGAGGGCAGGTATGGGAGAGGGATAACGGGCTGGAGACTCATTTTTATTTCTTGAAACTTGACGAGTATCACTTGCAATTCCACCGGAGGTGGGTCAGGGTTGCTGGGGACACGGTGGCCCTAAGGGTCAGATTAAATGGCATGCACGTAGTCTCTGATCTCCTGGGCTTTGAAAACTCCACGGTTTTCCTCCTCTGCAGAGAAGCCCTGCATTCTGCCTTCTCTCTCCATCTTTCTGTCGCCTCTTCTCTTTTCCCACCTTTCTCACCTCCGTTCCTCCTCCCTCCTCCTTTCTGCTTTCTTTTTGTGGACTCTCTGCTACCGGTCCCTCCTCGAATTCCCAAGCGTTATTTATGTTGGGGCTATCAAGTGCCAGCCCCAGAGAGTTGCAGTCCTCCCTGTGACGAAGCAGGGGGGTTACCCGTGCACAGGTCACCAGGGAGAAAGTAGTTTGTAGTTTCTGCAGCTTTTGGGGGGGAGGAGGAGGGAGAGGGAGGTCAGAAATAGGTTGACACTTGGTTTAAAACAAAAGAACATGTTAAGAAGTTTCAAAGCTGCCAATAAAACCCTTTAAGTGGCTTGTGATTCAGTGCCTGGAGTTGCGGTGATGGCATTGGTAAATGACTCTAATGCCCAAAGAAAAATATTACAAATGCCGCTGTCTCGGCCACCAATCAGGCGCCACTCTCCAGCGCGGGCGGTGGCTCCTCTCTGGCGCGGAGGGCACCCGCATTTGCATGATAAATTGACCAGACTGGCGGCAGCCAATGAAATATTCAAATGAGGCCAGGGGGTAGGGGTGCCGTCCCTGGGGCTCCCCCTTTGAGCTGGAGGCAGGAGCTGGCGGCAGGAGCTGGTGGTGCCACCTCTCCGTCAGCACCCTCTAGAGGCAGGACAGCGCGGGCGGCTGCTCTGGCCCTGAAGGCAAGGTGGGAACTGGGTGGGGGAAGGGGTTTGGGTGGGGAGGTGATGGGCTCTGAATGCTTGGGGAGGAGGAGGCTTTGGCTGGCCCAGGGGACTAGGTGTGAGCAGCATCTCTGCCTGCGTCTTGCACTTAAGGCAAGTGTTCACTGCAGAAGCAGGTGGTGATGCCACGGAGGTGGTTAGGGAAGGCTCTAGCCTCCTGCTCCCAAATCCCTTGTCTAGGCTCCATAATAAACGCAGCCGTAAAGTTAAAATAGTGTGTTTGCTCTTGTTGACTTAACATCAAGACAAGACCCTTGCCCACCTCAGACCACAAGCAGCGGCCCTGGTACCCCTCTGTTATGAAATTCTGGAGCAGATATATCCAGTTTTGCGGGAGAACGCACACAGGCCCCACAGGCCAGCATGCTCAGGACTGGAGCTAGGCTGAGGCACTCCAGGGTGTGCACCCTGCCTGGAGCCTCAAACCCTGCCTGGCTAAGCCGCGTGAGCCTGGCCCGTGGGAAAGGCCAGAGCTGGCAGTGCCTGTGTGTGCGCCCTGAGCCTCAGCAGGCAGAACCTCTCCCCTGGGAAAGTGCTTCCTGGAGGAGGCTCCACTGTGCGGGCAAGGAGGGGCACCAGCCGGGGTGTAGACGCCGAGCCAGCGCACAGGGTGGGGACAGGCTCTGGGATGGTGCCCCTTCTGAATCCACCAGCACCTGACCAGCTCCTGGAGGTCCTGACAGCAGCGACTTCTGCACAGGATCCAAGGAACAATGGACATCTCTAGCCCACTGAGTATCTCTTCTCTCACCACCCCCATCTTCCATCTTGTTCCAGATACCCCAAGGTCTAGGCAGCTGCTAGACCACTCCTGTAGGTTAACTCACGGCAGGGTTTTCAGAAGTGTCATTGCGTTTCTCCATTCTGCTGTGGAGTGGGGACACTTCGTTCTTTCCCTGGCACCCAGCTAACTGCCTCTGGGGGTGCTCCATCCCTACCCCTCTTCCCAGCCAAAAAGGTCTGCCAGAGGTGGTCTGAGCTCCAGTCCAGCAGCCCTCTGGGCCCCTGTCCCCCCAGCACACTGCAGCCCCCTTCCCTGCCCATTCACAAGGGACACCCCGGGGGGCAGGACCTCCCAAGGCTGGTGCAGCCTGGGTCACCAACTGCTTGGAAATACACAGAGCAAAAGTCGAGGTACTGAATACAGATTGGACAGAGAGTGAATTTTGTCTTTCGATTACCATACAGATACTATCAATACTTCTAAAGTACAGTGCCTGATTGGGAGGATTAATTCATAAGAAGCCTTTTGTATCATTTAGGGTTTTTAGAGTCTGTGGGCCAAAAGAAGGGGTTCTGGCTAGGCATGGTAGCAATGCACTGGGGAAACAGCTGGTGACACATGTAGGTTCAGGGGCAAAAGGGGCTTCCCTCGTTTCTAAAAGATCTTCTGTCCCAGTTGGCTTGAGGGTCTGGGGATGGGGTCCCACCAGGAGAAGGCCGAGAAGCGAGTAGGCCCTTCCTCTCTGGCTGAGTCAAGCTATGCTACATGGCAGGGGGCCTCCCTTGGAAGCCCACACCCCTCCCTCCTCTTCCTCCTCAGGCCTCTCCTGTCTGCCAGGAAAAAATGCTACTTGAAAATGAGCCAGAGTCTTCCTCCAATGGTAGAATTTGTCAGGGAGTCGCTGCTGTCCCCAATGGCCAGAAATGCAAGCTGCTCACTCTCTGTCGGGGAGGCTGTCTCAAGCCCGTAGAGAGACCCAAGGAAAGCAGTGGGCTGCCCCTCCCGCCCAGCACGTGCTCCTGCCTGGGCAGAGCTGCGCAGGGTGAATGAGGAAGGGAGGCCGGTCAGTGTGTCTGAGCTGATGAGTATCAGGGAGGAACCGTGCACAGTGGGTCTGCTCCCAATGGGTACACAGCTGCGGTACATTGCAGGGGTACAAGCTTGGGCTGTGGTGACGAAAGCCTGAGCCTGTGGCTTGAACAGGTCACCCCTGCCCTCTGCTTTCTGCCTTGTCTCTCTGTGGGCCCCAGAGACAGCCTCCCTGAGAGAGAGAGAGAGAGAGAGAGAGCGCGCGCGCTCGCACACAGCTTGCATTTCTGGCTATTGGAGACAGCGGAACGTCATCTCTGTCTCCAAAACAGGACAGCTGTCTCCGTCTTACCCAGAAGGGACTCAATGAAGAAACAGTCCATCCCAGTTGGAGATGCCCTTTGAAACCTCTGGTTCTTGGCCTACCTCCTGGGAACTTCCAGAGCTAGACCAGGGTTTGAAAGAAGCACTGCTGGTCCCATCTGTGTGCCTGTGGGCAAGAGTGGAGTCTGCTTCTCAGGGTCCTTGCGAGGCTTACCTGGGTGGCGTACGTCGGTGCCTTGGGAAGAGTCTGGTACCCAGTAGCTGTCCAATAAATGGTCCTCCCTCAAGCCAGTGTGAGGGTAGCTACAGGCTCAGACCTCACAGAAGGTAAAGGCTGGTATGTGGGTGAGGCTGGATGCAAGCAGGTGCTTGGAATAGACCAACAAAGAAAGAAAGGGGAGAGTTGCTGAAGGCAGGGGACGGGCCTCCTGCCTTTCCGGGAGGAGCGGGCGTTCGCAGGGCCGATTAGGTTGGTTCCTGCAGGCCCTTCTGCGAGCTCGTTAGCGGCAGGGGAAGGGCGAGGAGCCACACTGATGTTTCTATTTTCCCTATTAGTAGCAGCTGGAATTTGCACCGCCCAGGTCAGATGGAAAATAGAAGCTGGGAAAATCTGACACTCTCATTGATTTGCTCTCTTTGTCATCGCTACTCTTGAGAGGAAGACATGTGACTTCAAAATTGCAATTAGGAACCAGCCTGCTAAAGGATGCTGCGCCCGTCACAGGCCGTCTGGTCCAGTTTCCCGAGGAGGTGGGTTCGTTGGTGGTTTGGAGCGGCAGCAGGAGCTGCAGACTCGAGACACCTCCCCGCAGTGCCGCTCAGAAAGGCCGTCCGGCACTTTCCTCTGGTTTCTGGTTAAGGTTTTGAAAGGATGGCAATTTCCCCAATGTTTTAAAAGTATTAACTTCCTTTCAAACATTCTTTAACCTTTAATGTTTTGTAACTTGATGAAAAGGTCATTTTGTTCGGAGGATGCAGCTGTTCCATAATTGTTCAACTATCAGGGTGAGTTCCGTCCAAATCCTGAATTCTTTAATGGGAGCCAGACTGCACAGACACACACACACACACACACACACACACGCGTGAACACACACACACATGCATGCACACACACAATATAGATGAATATTTCCTCTATACATCTATGCACCTATCCCATAGAGTCACGTGTATTTATTTATATAGCTGTATCTAGGCACACATGTATACTCACAGGGACCTGGATTTCAATCAACATCTCTAGCATTCTTACAAGAATGACTTCTTCTTTACAGGAAAATAGATATAAAACATATCCTTTTGAATGAGAAGTTTTGCTAAACATTTGATGGTAATCATTTACTATGTACTGCACACATTCCTAATTTTTTAAAAAAAACATTTAGCCGGTTTCTCATTTAACATTTCCTTGCTGTACCTACAATAAAAGCTTCCCAGGCCTAGCAGAGTTGAGATGATTTTTCCTGTCTTCTTACACAGCCTCAGCTTCTTAACTGTCCCTGGCCAGCACGGCCCTTTCTCCCTCACTTTTACTTTTCTCAGCTGGTGTATTCTTGGAAATAGAAGGCTGAGCATGTTAGATTTATATTTAAAATGAAAGTGGTGTTAATAGGTTCAAATAAGAACTTGAAGGAATTTTGTATAAGGAAACTGCATGAAGTTTATGCCTGGACCCCACGGTCAGTATTTTACTTATTCAAGAGGCGTTTGGAGTGGTGTCCTGATTTCTTGCTCTGATGATGGAGTTTTTCAGATGGAAGATGTCCAGGCAAATAAGCAGGAGTTGGGTAGAGTAGCTCACAGTCAGTCTCCGCAGACTCGTGTAGGGAATAAATCTGATCTAAGCTGTGTCACACTCAGTGAGGGCACTCTCTAAGATTACCGCTCATATTGAACTTGAGAGAGAGAAGTGATACTTCTAAAAGGATACAACTTTTACTTAAAAGGAAACACCTTTAAAAGGTCTCTGGTTGGAGTACTAATAAATGGCAAAGCTTGTGACCATTATATAGAACCATCTAGATAGTCTTGGGGGCCAAATCCTCTAAACTGGCCTCTAGAATTGGTGTTCCTAGAGTCATTCATTGCACGTTCCAAACTCCAGACTGGTTTTCTGCGTTCCCCTGTGATCCCATTTTTGTCTCCCTGCATTTCTGCATGTGAGATACTTTAAAAATGCAGAAGAATGTGCAAATCACATGTGTATGGTTTGAAGAATAATTATTGGCCAACATCTGCATACCTGCCACTCAATCACCATAAGCCACACCCCCCCGCCCCCCCCCCCCACACCTCCCAAATCCAGGCGCCTCTCCTGGAGGCCACCTCCATCCTAAATCTTTATAGTGATCACTTTCTTGCCTTGCTTTGTAGTTTTAAGACTTAGATGTGCATCCCTGTACATAATCATAAATGAAATAATATCAGATAAATTATTTGATGTCCTGTGTCTTCTATCCAGCCTTGTGTGCGAGACTTCACCATGTGGATGTGTGGGGTTGGTTCATTTTCAAAGCTCTAGGCTATGATACATTGCAGTGTATTAGGTTTCTCTGTGTTTCTAGTTTTCTGGCTACTATGAAAAATGCCGTTGTGAACATGCGTGTTTATGTGCTTTGATGCACATGTGGAAGATCCCCTGTGTTATACGTAGAGATGAAATTGCTTGGTTATAACAACTCTCCGTTGCTTTCCAAAGTGATCGTGTCAGTTTTCACTCCCCCCAGCAGTCTTTAAAGCTCCCCTTGTTCCACATCCTTGTCAGCACATGTTATTGTTTGCTGTTTTTTCTTTTTAATGTTTCCTCATCTAGTGGTTGTGGTGGCTGTCTCACTATGTTTAATTTGCATTTCCGTGACGACTGATGAGTTTGAGCACCTTTTTGTTTGTTTGTTTGTGGCCATCTGGATTTCCTTCTTTGTGAGGTGCCGCTTAAGTCCTTGTGCCATTATCTGCTGGACAGATGCTTCATATTATTTCACTAAAGTTCTTTATCACCCGGTTTGTCTCAGTTTGGTTTGGGACCGTAGATCAAATCGGAAATGTTTCCATGAGCTCCCGGATGCTTTAGTCTGCAAGTAGTATAACCCGAGCTCACACTGGCTCAAGGAGATCGGCTGGGGTGGATCCGGCTTAGTTACATCAGCAGGAAGCCAGTCTTCTCTGTCCCTACTCTTCCCTCTGTGCCCAGCAACAACTCAACCTCCGGGTGTTTTATCTCCTGCTTTCCAGAGGGCCACAAGTGGTAAGTGCAACTCACTGCTTCTCTGTCCACACCCAGCAGGGAAGAGAATAATAGAAAAATGTGTCATTGGTCCATGTGATCTACGTCATCCCCTTCAGTTTTCAGGGTCCAGCTCTGTGGAGCAGTAGCCATCTCCAGGGGGGGGCTGCCCTATGGCTTACTCAGCACCCTAGTAGGATAAAATCAATAATGGCAGGGAGGAGGGCTCAGCCTCAAACGCCACCACATTCACTGCCAAGCCTGTAGGTGTTTTTTTTTTTTTTTTTAATTTACTTTTTAATTTGCACAGAGTAAAATTCATTCTTTTGTTGCACAGTTCTCTGAGTTTTGTCAAATATATAAAGCAATGTAACTGCTGCTGCCATCAAGATTTGGGACTATTCCATCACCCCCCAAAACTTCTTCATGCTACCATTTGGTAGTCAAACTATCCACCTGCTTTTAATTTCCACTGTGCCATGCCAGCAACCACTGAACCATGGGTCTGGTCTTCATCCCAGTGGCTTCCTGTCATTTTGCCTTTTCCAGGATGTAGCATACAAGGCATTATATAGTACGTAACCTCTGAGTCTGGCTTCTTTCGCTTGGTATAGTGCATTTGGGATTTATCCATATTGTTGGGTGCATCAATAAGTTTGTGTCTCATCACTGCTGAGAAATATTCCTTTCGGTGGACATGCCAAAGTCTGTGTGTCCCTTCATCAGTTTAAGGACAAATGGGTTATTTCCAGTTTGGGGCGATTATCTCTAGAGCTGCTATATACATGCACACCAGGCTTTGTGTGAACATAAGTTTTCATTCCTCTTGGGTTTCAATACCTAGGGGTGCGATTGCTGAGTCATATGGGAAGAGCATGTATCGCTCTGTAAGAAGCTGCCAAACTGTTTTCCAAAGTGGGTGTACCACCTTGTATCCCCACCAGCAATGAATGAGAGCTCTTCTTGCTCCCACGGAGGTTTTAATGGATAGGAAAGTACTTTGTAAAGAACAAAGGTGCCCGACAAGGGGCCCAGGGGAGAGAATTCTCAGGAGGAATTTCTAAACTCTTTACTCCTGTGGCATCCCAGTGGATCCTTCTGAATGGGGACAGAACACTCCCATTTCCAGGTCATTTGCTTCTCCAAAGGGGAGACGGGTAAGTATCACGGTACTCCTTTTACAGACGAGGGCACAGCGCTGCCTCCTGTGGTCGAGCCAGCCTGGCCTTATGTAGTGTGATCGTGAGCGAGACTGCACAGCCCTGTGTCTGGTTCCTGAGTTCATAAAGTAAAATGAAGTGTGATCACTGGGAGCACCGTTGCACTGTGTGGCAAACGGATACATCCGAATGGATGACACAATCAGAACGTTGGAGCTGGCGGGGACCTTGGCAATGACCTGTTACATACCCAGGTCCCCAGAACCCAGCCCAGGACTCTTTCCACCTTTCTGGGGCGCCCCGGGCGGAACAAGATCAGCTCATTCCGTGCCTGGCCGCCCAGAACACAGGGCAGCATGCCACCTTTGGTGGGCCGGGACAAGCGTGTCAGTCCACGGCAGCTGTGCTCTCAGAAGCAGGAGTGACACTGGACTGCGGCGAGCGTGGCGACCGGAGATGCTGCTTTCATTCTAGTGCCCGTTGCTGGGGACACCTTCTCATTTCAGACGTCCTGAGAATATGTTTAATTAGAACTCGGCCATACAGCCTTTTAAAATAAAACAGAAGGGACCAGCTAATTATATCGCTCCGCATTCTGTGGCAAACATATATTTTTTAATAAAACACTTTCCTAACCAGAGGAAGCCCTTGGGATACAAATCCTCATTTATAAGAAGTTTCCCAAAGGGACTGAAAGAGAAGACGCCTTATAAAGAAAAGACACAAAGAGAGCGGGGAAGTATTTTCAAAGAGCTTTCAAAGGATTCGCTCGTTCTGAGGTTGCAACACAGATATTTTAAAGGTGCAAATTTTTATTTCAAATGCCTTGTGATCCTTTTCCTGTATTTTTGATAGTGTATTTCTGGATTTGATTTTGTTTTATTTTTTCCTCTCCCCGGTTTGATTATTACCACAAATGCCCACATTTCTCAGTCTGGTATTTTTCATAAGTACAATATTTAAATAAACAAGTGATTTTCTCAAAACGCACTTCATCTCCGGCTGCTGCTTCGCCCCCCGCCTTGCTCTGTGAACAGCCCCTCCCAGGTGACAGCTGCCCGGACTGGGTGGGGTGCAGCGTGGGCTGGGTGTGGGCCTTCCTGCGGTCTCTGCAGCACAGGGGGGCCAGGGACAATTTAGGGCCCCCTGCTGTGTGTCCCCAGAAGTCCTGGCCTGCCGGGGCATTTGCACTCAGGAGGCAGCCCCAGCGGATGACAGCAATGGCAGTGACAGCTCGTGTTTGCTGGGGGTCTCCTTCACTCCAGGCCACACACTGAAAGTTCTCTCATTTAATCCTCACAACATGCACAAAATGTAGGTGTTCTTGCCCCATTTTGAAGATGAAGAAGGCAATATTTGAGAGGCGAAGGGACACATGCAGGGCCTCGGGGCCATTAGAAGCGGCAGAACTGGAATTTGGACTCAGCTCTGCCTGTGCACGGGCCCGGGGGGACGCTGGTGTGTGGACAGCACGAGGTTCAGACCCGCTTCCTCGGGTGCGCTCCGTGCTTCCCTTCCGGGCGCGCCGTGGGGCACAGGGGCTGCATCTTCAGCTGGGCTCTGCGACAGCGGGGGCCTGGCGGGAAAGAGGACACGCTCCTGCGAGGGTTATTCGTGGAGGAGTTGCTCACATGAGGGTTATCCATGGAGGATGTCCTACCGAGACCGTTTGCCACGGGGAAGGGAAAGGTGAAGGAACGTGCAAGAAAAAGCGAACAGAACTGTTGCCTCCCCAAGGCCTGAAGGGGATGGGGTAGAACCTGGTTACCGGAAGCCAGGAGGAAGGTAAGGGCCACCTTTAGGGGAGCTGTGACCTTCAGGAGAGTCACAGCCCAAGAAAAGCCACAGGGACGTGACGGGGGTGGCATATTCGGGCTGCCCCTTCTTCTCGGCCTCCGCTGTCCCACCAGGACTCCGCCTTAGATAAGCCCCCCGGAAGTCAGTGCAACCCTCATGCAGGCTGGCCTCCCGGGGACAGCACAGGGGGAGCCCCAAGAGTAAGCGGCAGAAAACCAGCACAGCGTGGCGCATCTTAAGAAGTGCCCAGCCGGCGCCAGCTCTGTGCTGGGAAAGGAGAGGGGACCGTTCGCTGCCCCTCAAAGGTCTTGGCATCCGTGCAGGAGTCTGAGGTCAGTTGAGGGGGTCCCGGCCGAGGGACCGAGTGAGCAGGTACAAGCTGCAGGGGAAGTCCCCCTGTCAGGAGCTCAGATCTGCCCTGCCTGTGCCCACAAGTGCACGCCTGACTCGGCACGCCTCACCCCTGCGGCCACACACCGTGCCCAGGCCATGTCCCCAGGCCCGCCCGTTGTCCTTGAGATAAAACGTAATTCTCTTCTACCAAATGCACATTAAATAAGACCTAATTGAAAAAGTAGAAAGAAGAAAAGGGGAGTCGTTCATCATCCCATTCTCCAACGACAACAACCGCAAACTCCTGCCAGTCGCCCTCGTCCGAGCTCTCCCTCTGGAGGTAGGTAACACTGCGTACGCGGTTCTGAATTTTGGGTTCTTGATTGAGTATTGTCACAGCACTTTGCCACGTTACAGTTAATCTTTGGTGAGGGGAGCTCTTGACGGTTGCATAATATTTCATTGCGTGAATGCCAGCATAGTTTAGTTTATCTTATCATTTAGATGTTTAGGTTATCGTCTGGTTTTCATTCATATTATAGGATGCTGTGATTAATAACTTTGTGTGTAAAGAATTTTTCCACATTTCAGATTATTTCTTTAGAGTGATGTCTAAAGTTACGATAAAGTTACGAGGCAGTAAAGTTCCTAGCACGGTGCAAGCCACAGACCAGACACAGCTGTTGTGCAGGGGGGTGTCCACGTGAGGCTCCCCCAGCTCACAGCTGCCCCGCGGACCTCGCTCTAGAACAGCACTAGAATGCAGCTCAAGACACGTAATTCTTTCTTTCTCTTCCTTCCTTCCTTCCTGTCTTCCTTTCATTCATTCTTTCTTTCCGGCAGGATCTCCCTCTGTCACCAGGCTGGGATGCACTGGCACGATCATAGCTCGCTGTAACCTCGAACTCCTGGACTCAAGTGATCCTCCTGTCTCAGTCTCCCAAGTAACTAGGATTACAGGCATGTGCCACTGCACCTGGCTAATTTTTAAAAATTTTTTTTTATAGAAGTGGGGGTCTCACTGTGTTGCCCAGGTTGGCCTCAAACTCCTAACCTCAAGAAGTCCTCCCCACTCGGCCTCCCAAAGCACTGAGATGACAGGTGTGAGCCACCATACCCAGTCCTCAAGCCATCTAGTTCTAGATGTTATTATAACCACATTTTAAAAAGCAGAAGAAACAGGTGAAATTAAGTTTAATAGTACATTTTATTTAACTAATTGTGTCTAAAATGTCATCACCTCAACTTATGTTTATATGTAATCAATATAAAATTATTAATAAGGTATTTTATATTATTTTTCCATAGAAGCCTTTGAAATCTGGTATGTGTTTTACACTTTCAACATACCTCGATTCAGACCAGCCACATTCCCAGTGCTCGGTGGCCTCACATGTATTGGCCAGTGGAAGCATAGAGCAAGGAATCTACCAGAAACATTTGCCACTGTTGGCATCTTCCTCCAGCCCCCAGATCCAGCCAGCTCTTCACGCCTCACCAACCCCCCCTCCTGGCCTTCTGGGCTGCCAGTGGACCAGGTGGGCAGGTGCAACCTGCCGTCCATACTGGGCATGTCCACCTGTCGTCCCCATTCCTGCCTTGATATCAGCAAGTCGCAGACCTCCCTCCAGCCCAGTCTGTTTGCTGCTCATTCGTTCAGAGATATTTACGAGCACTTCCTACATGTGAAGCCCTGGGCCTGCCCCTGGGGATACAGGTGAGCAAACAGAACTTTCTTTAGCATTTAATTACAGAACTTGTCAGCATTCTTAGGGTCTAGTGGGGCAGGCAGACTTTAATCAAATCGTTGCACAAGTCTGTAGTTTCAAACTCTGATAAGTGCTATGAGGGAAACACACATTTAAAAAGCTAACTCCAGTTCACGGCTTGACTGGCTTGCCCCGAAGGTATTCCATGCAGGTGGTCCCGTCTCTGGCCAGCTGTCTTGGGGAATACCCACGTGACAGATACGGTGGGGTAAGAAGGTCTCAAGGTCCCTTCTGGTACCAAGTGTCCGTAGCTACATTTGGAGAATTTCGAGGATGGACAGCAGCGGGAAGGACCAGGTTCTGTATCAGGGGCTCAGCGCGTCGGTTTGTGTTTATATTCTCCAGAAAGAGAGGAGGCCAGCGGGAGCTTCGGCAGTAATGAGGATGCAGAGGGCAACTCATCCATTCGTTCACGCGTTCACACGTTGGTCCTCACCGAGCACCCCGGGGACTGTCAGTCTGTGCTGTGGACGGTCAGGAAAGCGGGGCCAGAGTTCTCTCGGGCCAGACGACGGTGCCAACCGGGTACCCTCTCCCAGAGAAGACAGCCATCAAAAGAAGAGGGAAAATCAATGCTAACAGAACTCTTCTCCAGTTCCGAAAATGACATTGTCCACAGCGGCTGATACTCTGGGGGACGCATGAGCCCTGTGTGGACAAAGTCTTGTGAGCGCCTCGAACCTGGCCCAAAAGAGAGGCAGCAAGGGAGGCCGCTTCGTGGAGTGAGGCCGGGTTCAAGGGACAAACTGTACCATTTCTCTCCCACCCCCTGAAACAGGACCGGGACCCTCCTTTCAGCCTCAAGCCCCCGGGGACAGGGTAATTCCAGCTGCACCTGATGTAACCTATACATCACTGTCTCCTCGAACAGCTCTCAAATTAAACTCTGACGTATAAAGTTAAACAAAAATGAGATAAAAATTGGCAGAGGTTGAAGAGGGTCAAAGTAGTCAGAACACAAGGTAGACTATTGCTCCCTTTGATTTATGTTATTCCGTACACTTGGAAAAAATAAAATTATAAATCTCCCTGAGACTTTTTCATTGAGAATAAGGCATTATACTAATTTATTTTCAATGGACTCCCAGGTTTCTCAACTGGGAGAAGCGTCGTAGCAATTGTTTCTGGCGAAGATGCCGTAGTTTGACCTAAACTGTGGACCGAGGTGATGGGAAAGCATCTTGCAAAACTGGAATCTCCAGGCAGCAGCGTTAGTGACAAGCGCAGACCGCAGGGGCTAAACGACCTGAATTCATTGTCCCCTTTTGCTAGTTGAGCAAACTGAGGCTTAAAGAGACCACGTCTTTGGCAAATGCGAGCATGCCCGCTGGACGCTGGGACGCAGGAGGGGGAGGGACAAGCGCCCTCCCCAAGAGACCTCACCTTCCGGGCAGAGAGCAAATAACAAGGTGACATGACTAAGGGTAAAGTGTGATTGTGGGTAGAATTCACCGATGGAAGGAGAGGAAGTGGGGTGAGGGAATAGAGAAATGGGGTACAGAAAGCCGAGGGAAAACTCCAAGGAGGGAAGCGACACGATCATATTTACATTTTTAGAAGGTAGCAAGGGTGCTGTGTGGAGGATTAACTTGGGGGGACGGGGGCAGGATCGGGGGGCCAGTGAGTAGCTGTGTCCATCATCCGGGCATGGCCAGGCTGGTGACGGCGGTGGCAGGTGAAGAGCTAAGATCTATTTTGGGGATAGATCTAAAAGGGGTCTCTGTTCTACTCCACTGTGCTGTCCCACCCTGGAGCAGCCGTCGCCTGACATCAGGGGACCAGAGTCTTGAGCGAGCTGCTCCTCTGAAGGTAAAAGCTGGGACGTAGGTGGGAGCCGAGACTGCCGGCAGGAAGCAGGGGTCCCAGAGAGGAGGCCGCCTGGTCCTGGGCGGGGGTGTGCGTGTGCCTGTCAGCCGTGGTACACACACATCATCATCTTCAGAGCCACTTGTCCGAGTAGCTGGAAAGTTAATCTCCAGCTCACCTCCCTCTGTTCTTTCCTGAAGCTCCTCCACTCCGGGCTCTGTCTCTGTCTCTCCTGCTGAGATCCCCGCGCTCAAGGCCACGGTGCCCTCTGCACCGCCCAGCCCGGGAGGGGCAGAGCTGTTCCAGGACAGACGCACCAGGTGTATGAGTTTCCTTGACAACGGTGGCATCTCCAGGGGCGCTTGACGCCCGCCCCCGCCCCCCGCCTGGCACTGTGGGACGGATTTCGACACAGATGTGACCTCCGTGGGCAGAGGTCGGGATGAGGGTTATGTGGCTGTGAAGACCAGCCTCCGACCTCTTTTCTGGCGCAGCCACAGCTGCTGCGGGCCCTGCCCCGTCCGAGAGTTTCGGTGGGTTCCAGGCAGGTGGACCTCGCTGCGTCATCACGGCTGCGAGCACCGTTTCCCTGACGGCCAGCTGTGTTGCGCTTTCTGTGTGCTCAGCTGCCGTCCTTACATCCTTCTGAAAAGTGTCTCTGCAAGTCTTCTGCCCATTCTTAAAATTAGGTTGTTTTCTTCCTGTTGAGGTTTGAGGGTTCTTTATATATTAAGCATGCAAGTTCTTTGATGAATAGGTGATGTGCAAATATTTTCTCTCAATCTAGACCTTGTCTTTTCATGCCTTTAACTGTTTTTGTTTTTGTTTTTGTTTTTGTTTTGTTTGTTTGTTTTTTTTTATAAAGCAAAAGGTTTGAATTGTGACCACGGACGCTGTCTTCAAACTTATTCTCATCTCTATATGCATTTTTGAGCACCTATGGTATGCAGGGTCTCTGCTAGGCATTGGGCTTTGCGAGACTCATGGGACCTGGCGCTTGTCAGTTAGGGTCACTGCCCTTTCCCCGGGGGGGAGGTGTCCGGTTTAGACCCGGAGCCCCGAGAAAGGCCTGGGACTCACTTAGGTTTTGCACCTCCGACTCCCCTCAGTTTCAGACCCACGCGTTAGAATTACACCCTATGATTCCGCTCTCACCCACCCTCCTGTAAGTTGTTCCCTCCACCTAAGCATTGGCCTCTTCCTCCCCACTTAGATTGACCTGCCTGCCTTGCAAAGCCCAGCTGGGTTAATCCACCAGGCCTGAAAGCTTCACCCCAAAGTGTCTGTCTCTCGATTGCCTTCTTTGTCCTCTTTTCTGCCTGCCTCGTAGGGTTTTGAGGATTAAATAATATGAAGCATATAGAAATGCCCAGCACAGAGCCTATCAGAAGTTATGTTTTTTATGCAAGTTGTTGGAAAATCAGATAAGCCCCCAAATCCTGAGAGCCCATCGATTTAAGGTTCCCTCTAATCCTGTTTGAGAAGCCTGCTCTGGAAGGGCTCCCTGAAATGATTTAATGAGAGCAAATTGGCCCACATACGGCGTCCTCAGGCAACACAGGGGCCCCTTCCCAGCATCTTCAGCCGAAGGAGAGCCGCGAAGGCTGGAATTTCGGGCACCTTGGCAAGCCAGCGGAGTACAGACTTCTTAGTAGGGGCCTTTTGCTATTCCAGTGTCCTGCCACAAAATGGTGGCACAGCCCTGGTTACCGGTCCAACAGGATGCCTTGGGTTTCTTCTTCTAGAACGAGGCCGAACAGAAAGCAGACTGAATTCTGGAGCCCTGTTCCGCAGGCTCTGTTCCCCAATGTTGGCTTCTAATGGGCAACAGCTGCCTCTGGGGTTTCTTCTAGGGAAGTGAGTCATGCCTTTGCTCAGAAATGATAAGCACAGCAAATGTTTGCTCAGACGTGTGACAGAGGGACACTTGGAAAACAGGAGACAGGCAACTGGAAATAGTTTGCGGCTATTCGATCCGTGACAATTAGTCCGAATTAGTCATAACCGGCCAGGCCTCTGGGCAGGAGGCAGAGCGGAGGGACCCACAGCTGGCCGTCGCTGGGAGGGTGCAGAGGGAACACAGGGAGGAAGACCCGAAGGTGTGCTCAGACAACCGCACCGCGACTCTCACCCGCAAAGGTGACCTGCCCTGACCACTTCCCAATTTGATACCTGGGAGTTCTCCAGCCTACAGGTGAGTGGAGAGGGGAGTATTTTATGCACACGTACACTGGTACCTCTCAAATCCATTAACAATTTTTTACACGTTCAGCAATTAAGCATTTAATAGTTTGTGTTTTGTGTGTGCCCATGGAAGGAAAGCTTACAAAATCCAAACACCCACATTAACACATTTTACTCTTCAGGAGGGCGTTACATACGTATATGGACTCATCTGAGACACGTGTACCTTGATTGTGGAACCTAAAACTGGGACTATCGAGTAGGATTTTCAGTCTAATTATGTTTATATAATTTAAGATCTTATACCCTGTACTATACATACATAGCATGTACTCCTACAGTCATGCTCAGATACATTATTTAGCAGATATATCAAAAATATTTCTATAAGAAGGGAGAAAAGCCAGATATATAATTCAATATTGGAACCAAAAGAGAGAAATACTATATTTTTGTGAAAAACTTATGAGACTATCCTCGGCAAAGAGTCCAGAGGAGAAACAAAGGGTTGAGCCCCCCAAACCAGGTTTGGGGGGCTCCCCCCCTCACTTCTGATGAGAATCTCTAATGTCAGATGGCACCGGGCCCAGTGTGATCAAAGTCACAAGGAAGACAGGCGGCGTCAGAGAAGCCAACACAGAGCTGCCGGGCATCAGCTGCTCTCGTAGCAAACACGAGCCGAGGCTAAATGTGAGCACGAAGGATGGAAAAACTCAACTCTCACTTCACAGGTGCGTTACTAAAGGTGTGTGAAGGGCGGGACCAGGAGCACTGCTGATGGTGTGTCCCCCTGCGTGGCGGTGACGCGGGGGCCGGGGGAGGGAGGGGTCTGGGCAGCCTGCGAGAGGGTGGCCTTCCTTGGAGTGGGCAGCGGGTGGTTGCCATGGCCCCAGGCTCGTTTTCCTCCTTCTTCTGCGAACAGAACCTTCGTTTTTCTCTGAGAAAAGCCCTTTTTCCACATTTACAGTCCCTGGTGTTTGGGTGGGATTAGAAAGCCCCCTCCCGCCCACCTTCAGTGCCTGTCTGTTCCAGGGAGAAGCCACGCACAGCACACCTGCGGGTCCCCAGCCACACGCAGCGCACCCGCAGGTCCCCAGCCACACGCAGCGCACCCGCAGGTCCCCAGCCACACACACAGCGCACCCACGGGTCCCCAGCCACACACAGCGCACCCACGGGTCCCCAGCCACACACAGCGCACCCACGGGTCCCCAGCCACACACAGCGCATCTGTAGGTCCCCAGCCACACGCACAGCGCACCTGCAGGTCCCCAGCCACACGCAGCACACAAGGGGGTCCCCAGCCACACGCAGTGCACCCACGGGTCCCCAGCCACATGCACAGTGCACCCGCGGGTCCCCAGCCACACGCAGCGCACCTGCGAGTCCCCAGCCACACACAGCACACCTGCAGGTCCCCAGCCACACACAGCGCACCTGCGGGTCCCCAGCCACACGCAGCACACAAGCGGGTCCCTAGCCACATGCACAGCGCACCTGCAGGTCCCCAGCCACACGCACAGCGCACCTGCGAGTCCCCAGGTGCAGCTCTCTCGGTTGTCTCACCAAAGAAGCATGCAGAGTCCTGCCTCCCTGCCAATGTGGAGATATATATATATATATATGTATATTCCATAAGGATTAATCCAGTTGTAGATCAGAGAAGAGCAGTTTCTAAGAGTCCTTCTGCTGCCTCAAGTTGACAATCCTCTTGTTGGCTACTACCCAGCTCTCCAGGTTTTAAAACAACATTTGTTTACCTTTTTCCAAGTATACAAAGTAATATAATACATATTCATCATCAAAAACTTAAAAATTAAAGAAATATATTTAGAAATAATATCATCTGTAATCCCTCTACTTAGAGAAAATATATTGGTGCATTTGCACCCATAAATATTTTGTTACAAAAATTTTATTACCTTATTATTTTCTTTCTCCAACTATCTCATGGAATACCACTTTGTTATTGTGACATTATTTATTCACTTCCATGTCAAAAATAGTTTTGTATCATTGCTATTCTCTGAAAGTAACGGCTACATAGTATTCCACTATTTGGGTTATACTATTTATTTAACCAGTTCTTCATCACTGAACACAAGTTGTTTCAGTTATTTTGCAATAGAAAGTATGTACAAGTGAATGCTCTTCTATATAGGTTTCTGTGAATCTCTGATTACTTTCTTAGGAAAACTTCAAGACCTTGTTGGACCAGCTGGGAAAGAACATCTTTCCGGCTCAGGCTGCCGGGCTTGTAGGATGTTAGCTAGAAGCATCTGGAAGCCATCTCTGCTGCTTTCTGGAGAGAGGAGGGAGAGGAGAGACAGCTTTTCGATGTCATTCGAGTCCCTGGGTCCAGCTATACCTGGACTTACAGTCCCTTTGTCTACCAATATAGTTCATCTAATCCGGTTTGAGCTGGGTGTCTTTCACCTCTGCCAAAACTGGTGTCTCACGCAAGGATGCAGCGCACACACCAGGCTGAACAGGGTGCGATCAACGCTCAAAGCTCTTTTACAGAGACAGGTGGCCATCAAGTCTCTGATTAGACTCTTCCTATGAAGCCCTGAGGTTCACTGTCTTTGAAGTCAGCCCATTTCCCTGCTGAGGAATCTGAGTGTTCCTAAAATGTATTTTCCCCATGCCTTTTATTTGCTGATGAACATTGGAGACCGCAGGCGTTCCTACTGAGGCTGGCCAATGCTAACCGTTTCCCCCACCCTGCCAACGATGCACAGAGTTAGCCCGAGATTGCAGTGAGCATGCAGGCACTTGACGTGCCACCAAAACTGTCACATACAGCCTCGAGTTAATGTTAGAAGCAGCATTCATTTGCAGTCCCCTTGTCCTCAGTTTCCCTTCCTTTGGAGGGGCTGTGAGAGAGGCTTATTCAGCATGAAGCTGTACTATCCACACTTTAGCAAATGCCTGTGGGATCCTTACAGCAGTTTTTATCATAATAAAAATATTTTAACTTATAACCCCAGAGTTAGGCATGGGAGGCTTTATAAAGTATGGAAATCCAGATGAGCATAATTTGAAAGTAATTTGAATTGTAATGAGTGTTTTTTTAATGTAAACAGGCAGGAGAAAAAAATTGCTAGGTTCTAATGTAGCACATACACCCAAATATATTTCTTTTGATGGAAATCTTAAAGTGTCGAGGGAGAGACTAGGATGCTGTAGATGTCGGTGGCAGGAATTAACCAGGCATGTTCGGCGGCTGCGGGTTGGAGGTTTCCAGAGAATGGAAAGGTAGTCACTGCAGGTCTGGCTCCGAAATGAGAGTCAGGGACAGGACGTGGCTGGGGAGAGCAATGACTGCTCTTTATAAAAACTTACAGAAAGGTGTGCTGGAAGGTTCTTAGGGTTAGGGAGGTAGGGGAGCCCCCAAACATCAGGCAAATATAGATACCTAACAGCTATATTTATATTTATCTAATGCATTTATTCAGTTGGGCTTGTTCTTTGTACTCACACACACTTATCTAAAAGGAGCCTTTACATCATTACCATGGATGTAAAACCATGATCACTTGCTTTGACTACAATGAAAACAAGAAAGCATTAAGTGCTAGCTGGATACTTGTGCTTGCCCACAGCACTGAGCCTTACATCTGTTCCTTTTAGGGGGGAAAAGATGAGCAGAATGGGAGAATGATGTTAAAGATATTCTGGCACCAAAATGAGACTTCCACCTTGGTGGGATTGGAGAGAGGGAATGAAACCATGGGCAAATGTCTAACACGGTGTTTACTGCTATTTCATGAGTTGCTCATGTGCTACCTGAAGTGTCCTCTGTGGATAGAGTCCAATTTCTCCACTTAGCCGAGGGAAGGCTGAGGACCAGAGAGGAGAAGGAGCCCTCCTGCGGCTCCAGTAGCCTTCTGACTCCCACTTCCCTGCTTTCCCTTGTAGACGTCAGTATTTCTGCCGTCCACCCCATCAGCTCTTCCGAGAATGGTGTGGTCCCTACCTACGGTGTTGCAGACTGGGCAAGATAAATCCGGCCGTCACTGCACTTCCCTGGAGGAAGAGGCAGCGTGAGCGTGAACTCTCCACGGAGGGGGCTCACGCTGGAACCCACAAGGAGCAGGCGCAACGCGCCGGGCAGGTGCCAGGCTGCCTGGGGAAGCCCTGCTCCGTCTCAAAGACAGGCATACTCAGCTCAAAGCACAATATTTCCTGGCTCGGAGTCTGGCTCTTAGAATGGCAGCTGTTTCTACCACAGCAAATGTTGAAAATCTGTAATTTTCAGAAATAATCGCCAACCCTCGAAAATGACGTGTTTACCCCCAGACTTCTCTGTGTGTTCACCCTGCGTTCGCTCGGCGTCTCGTTGCAGTTTTCTCTGTGCTGCACCCCGTGCTTCCTCCTGAGTGGCTGCTCTTGCGTGGAGCATCAACACACGCACACAGACCCCAGTGATGTCCAGCTGGGCCCCTCCCCGAGCAGAGCTGGATCGTTTTGTGGTATCATTCCTGTATTTTTAAAGTCGCATCTACGCTTAAGCAGAGAGCAAATCCTCAAGGCCAACAGCTGGCCCACGGGAAGCCTAAGGCGCCATCAGTTCTTCCTCAGTGTCTCCGTCAGCCCCTCCCACTGGCAGCCTTGCAACCTGACCCTTGTTTCAGAAGCTAATTAAAATGCACCTGCCTGGGCCTTCCCCGAGTTGCAGAGCCCGAAGCTGGAGTCGTGTGTACTCTACATTTTAAAATAAGACTCACCGTCCTGTCCACCCGAGGCCACGTGGTGGATGGTCGTCCTGGCTGGGCGATTGCCCCTTCTCCACCGGACATCCGTCCACCTGCCAGCCACTCAATCAGCGGACCTTGACAGAGCGTTTACTGTTGGCCGGGCGCCGTGCAGGTCTCTGCCGGGAGGGGGCAGGTCCCCACCTTAAGGAGTGTGAGGCTTGTTGGGAAAGCAAGATGCTTATCTGAAAAGCTTATCAAGTGCAGGATACATAATAATCTAAGATGATGCAGGAAGACATCTGCCATCCATATGGCAGACCCTGCTCTGTTCATTTCCTAACTCACTGTTCATTAGCGCCCTGCGTGTGCTGATAATTCCCAAATAATCCTGCATAGCGGTTCTTCTGCGCCAGGCACTGGGCCGAGTTGCAGGTACGGCGGTGCCCGGCTCTCCCGGAGGTCACACCCAACTGGGAGAACAAACGACGCTTGGAAGAGACGCAGAGAGTGACGGAAGTCTCGGTGTGACCCCACTCCCCGCAACGTGAGAACACAGAGCCCAGACAGTGCCCCGGGAGCTGGCGCTGTGAGGGGCGATGCCATCACCACCTCTCGAGAGACGGAACGATCCCACCTGGTGCTTGGGTTCCCCGTGGCTGCTGCACCCTGACGTTACGCTTCCTCTCTGCGTTCTGGAGGCTGGCGGTCCACAGTGTCACTGGGCCCCAGCGAAGTGCTGCATCACCTTAGTCCCTCGGGGGGTCCAGGGGACAATCCACTTCCTGCCTCTTCTAGCTTCTGGTAGCTGCTGGCCTTCCCGGGCCGTGGCTGGGTCACTCCAGTTTCAAGAACAGCATCTTCCTGTCTCCCTGTGCTCCATGCTCACACGGCCTTCACCTCTGTGTGTGCATGTGTGTGCGTGCATGTGTGTGCATGCATGTGTGTGCGTGTGCATGTGTGTGTGCATGTGTGTGCATGTGTGTGCATGCATGTGTGTGCATGTGTGTGCATGTATGTGCATGTATGTGTGTGCATGTGTGTGCATGCATGCACGTGTGTGCGTGAGTGTGAAATTCCCCTCTGCTTCCCTCTTGCAAGGGGACTTGGCATTACATTTAGGCCCCACCAGGACAATCGTTCCACCTCAAGATCCTTATCTTAGTCACATCTGCAAAGACCCCTTTTCCTCACAGGGTGACATTCGCAGGTTTCAGGGATCAGGACCCGATGTCGGGGGCCGGTGTTCCGCCTACCACACGTGGGTTCCCTGGGCAGGCCGAGGCTGGCCTTTCAGATGTCGCCTTCCATAGTCATGCCACACGCGCATGCTCACTTGTCCCCTTCCTACCGCCTTTTGGCAACCTCCCCAGGACACGTGTCCTCCTTGGTAGGGGAGAACCCAGGGTCACAGATCAGGCTGTGGCTTTGTGGCTTCCTGGGAGGCAGGGCCCCCTGCCCCACCCCCTCCCGTGGGCGGGAGGTCTCCGAGAGCTAATCGTCACCTTGTAGCTCCTCAGTGTGAGGGCCTAATCAGCCGCCGGACGCCTGTGTTCTGTGAACAGAAAGAGGGTCACAAGTCAAATGCATGCCCGGGTCACTGCAGAAACACAAAGGGGGTGACGGGACAAAGGCGGCAGGGCAGGCCCTGTCCCTCAGGGAGTTAACCCAGAGGACTCCAGCCACACAGGCAGGCGGCCCTGGCCTGCAGCCCTCCCGGTGCCGACTCTGCCCTGCGTGGGCCTCGGGGACACGGGGCCCTTTCGCCGAGTCCCCTCCTTGTGCATTCCAGAGCTTCAGGCTACACCCACCAAAGGAAACTCTGCTTTCAGAACAAGCAAACCGAAGGACATGCGTTGTGACCCAATTCTCGCTGAAGCACTGCGGCGTGCGCCAACCCCTGTTCTCACGGCCCCCGCGGGAGACCGGGGCCATCCACAGGCTGGCCGGACGATGCCCATTTCCCAATGAAGAGACTGAGGTCCAGGGAGAAGTGCCCCAAGGGCGCGTGCAGGCAGGGGGAAGTGCTGAAGCTGCAGGAGCCCCGCTCAGGGGTCTCCGCCGTGCCGTGATGCCTTGCACGGCCGAGAGCTGGGCTGGGACGACCTGTGCTTGGGCACGGCCTGGCTGTGCATAGAAGGGAGAGGAAGGCCAGCCCTTAGTCTTCCCGGATACATCAAGCCTTGGCCTTCTTCAAGGCTCTGGGGGGCTTGAGAGCCCAAGCACACAGAGGGCTCCCCATTCCTGCAGGTTCAGGGCACAGGCCACAGTGAGGCTCCCTGGGCACAGGGGTCCTGGGGGAGGGTTTCATAGACACACAGGGTGCCGAAGTTCCAATCCAGGCCCATCCCTGTCACCCCAACCACACAGCCCTCTCTGCTATTATCCATAAAATCTTCAAGGCATCTCAGAGAACCAAAGACGACGGGGGCCTGCTGGGTGCGGGCCTGGCCAGCTCAATTTCCCCAGAAGACTCATCAGGTTATGGCAGCTGGAAGCTGACGGGATGAAGGAGGAGGCCCTACCCAGGCCCCCATCTCCCCCCATCTCCATGCTTAGAACTGATGCCAGGTGCCAGGCCAGCGTGAGTCCCGGCGCTACCGGCTGGGAGGTCTGGGCGAGGGAAGGGGCCGTGGAGACCTCCGTCCCCACTGCACTTCCGTCACCCCAGAGTTGCGGGGCAGTGCTCTGACATGCCACGCACCTCTGCCCCCTCCGTGACATCCAAATGCAGAACCTTATCCTGGATCCGTCCCCACCCGGGCACGCATACCCGCCAAGGCCTTTGTGTGGTGAGCGTGAGGCGGGGAGGGCCCTCGAGGCGTCCACACTTCCTCTCCCTCCACACCTGGCCTCACGGGCTCCTCCCCGCCCTCCCCCTTGGTGCGCGAAGGAAGCGAATGCACTCTTCCACCCAAACGCCTGTAAATCACGGAGTGACAGAGGAAGTTCAGTCCAACACTAGGGAAAATTGAATTTATCTTGGAAATGTTTTATTCTTCCAAAAGTTCACTTTGGCAAAGTCTAATGTATAGAAAAGCATGAAATACTACGGCTCCGGACTGCGTGTTGCTCTGCCGAGCATTAAGCCGCGGGGTCCGAATCCTGCCTCTCCCCGTCAGCCACTCTCTTTAACTCAAATGCCCATCAATGTCCCTGCTAAATGGGAGTCTTCCGCGCATTGCATCTTATCATAATGTCACAAAACCCATAGAATTACAAATCAGGTTTAAGGCAGAAAACATGACAGCCAACTATAAGTACACAAAAAGTACATTAAATATCCGTCTTCATTTGCACCCCCCATTCCAACCCACCTCTCAGCCCAGACCCACTCCGCGCGGCGCTCAGCTTGAGGTAGCCTAAGATCCATTTCAGAGTGGACTGAAATATAAATGACAGTTCACACTGCACATGAACGTAGACAACTGTATAAAATATTTAAATAAAGACAGGGAAGAACAGAGGATTGCAGCAAAGCCTTTGGCAGACCCAGCCTTGGGGAATTTAGCAGCTTGAGATTCATTACAAATTTCATCTTTAATGTTATTTTTAGTTCAATATTTTGTAGCACTCAGAAGTAAATCTTGGTGCGCTGTCTTCTCTCCCCTGGCTTCCTCTCCTTTGGTGTCTGATCCTTCGGTTTCACCGAAACCTAATACGTTTCCGATAAAATTGATTTGTGACATGGAAACGGTGTTTGCTGCCGTTCCCGGTGCCTTGGCGGAAGAGCAGAGAACTCGTGCGCGATTTGGCAAAATGAGGCGGATTGCTCTCGATTGCAGAATAAACTGGCGTGACCCTGCCAACCACCTGCTGCAACACGAAAACTCTCCTTTGTCCTTCCCTCCTGCGCCCGCCCATTTAGAAGTTCTAGCCTGGCTTCGCAGCTCCAGCTGCTGAGGGCTCTTCTGTTCTCCCTGGAGAGAGTCATCTTCCCAAATGCAGATGTCAAGGAGATAGAGAAGCCTTAGTTTTCTGTAATTCCTGTTCGGTTGCTCTATCATTATGACTTTTCACCTGGAAACCTCTAGCTAGTTTGTAGCCTTCAGATGAAATTCTAAAACAGGCACCTTTCCCCAAAGCTAGGGTTAGGAGGGGACCGGGAGGCTGCAAGTCCTGCCCTGAGGTTGTTCCGCAGACTCCTCAGTCTTCCCGGAGACTGCGGGGGAGTTAAACAGAGCCTTGTCCCGGAGGCAGCCGGCAAGCTGGGAACAAAGGCAGCAGAAGTGGCCTGCTGCTCAGCTAGCTCCTGGGATGGGGGACACTGAAGCCTCCAAGGGAAGGGCAGAACCCAGAAAGTCCCCATGAGTCCGAGGGAAGTAAATGGGCGGCTCTCGTCGTCACACGAGGCAGACTCTGACTTCTGACCCGGGGAGCGAGGGAGGGGTGAGCAAGGCTCGGACTGAAGTTCAGAGCGGCTTGCGAAGTGGATTTGCAACTCAGACATCAGGAGGGCCGTGAAATTTCCTAGACGGAGACTTCCGGGGCAAACAACCTTCTCTGTGACTTGGTTTTTCCATATCAAAAATGGCTCTCTTGTGTTTTGCCTCCTACTTTAATGGGGTTTCGGAGGATGAAGAGAAACATTTCTCCTGGCATTAAGGTTATGTGTATGCATGCAAAGCAAAAGGAGAGAACTGGGGGTGGCTATCTGGGTAATTTATAACGAAATAAAGCACAATAGTTTTTAAAACAAAGATATGCAGATATTTCAATGCTGGGACAAAAGGTACCCGAACAATTTAGGCACAAGCAGGTGGATGTTGGTGGTTGCTGAGGTTAGGTTTTTGTTTTGTTTTGCTTCTGCTTCTGAGATGACTACTTCCCAGGATGCTGTGTAGATAAAGCCTGAGGTTACCAGAGGAAAGCAGGACTCAGGCATCGAGATCACGAGACCCCCAGCCAGACAGCAGAGTCTAGCAAACCGAGATACCGGGAGAGCCGGACTCACAGAATTCAGGACCAATATATGGTGGCCTCTGGAACTTATGTCCTGTCTGGCAAGAGAAATCACCAGGCTAAGATCATTCCAAATTGCCATTTATCCTACATTTATACTCAACCAATGCTTGCAAACATAAACTGTAACAAGAAAACAACAGCAGCAACAAAACTCTCCTGATGAAGCCAGTGCCAAAGTGACACCACTCACTTCACCTGGTCAGTGTGTCTCATTCGCTTGCAATTTGATGTGCTTTCTTGATTTTAGGAAAAAGAATGGAAATGCAGCAAGTTCATTTTAGAAATATTTAGAAGACCGAGAACTCCTTTGGCTAGTCTTGCATTTGAACAGGGAGGCATGATCCTCCTTTCTTCCCACCAATGTTTGAGCGCCGACTTTATGGCGTTGATCAGAGATGCAGAGGGCTATCCTGTCACTACAGCTTCAGTACGAGAAGGCGGAGCAGCCTAGAGGAGGACGGGTCCTCTGGGGCCAGGTCTGAGGTCAGATCACCTGAGATGGGGACCCTCGTGCAACTGAGGGACGGAAGGAGTGCTCTCTGATGAAACCTGCAGGGGAAAGAGGGAGCCACGGAGGACGGAGGATGGGGGAAAAACCAGGCAAAGACAGAGGTTCAGCTGGAGTCTCGCCTCCCGTCCCATGGGGAGCTCTGGAGCGTTAATGGCACTGAGAGTTGTACCACTTTGAAGCAGGGAGTCTGGGCTTTCGTATTCCTGCGCGAGCCCATCCCTGGCTGGGGGCCTTCTCAGGGAGGGGGCTACTTCCCAGGCTTTATTGAGGGCAGTTCTCAGGAGACACAGGCACCTGTTGCCACCCAGTCCCAGCAGCAGCCGGAGGTGTGTGCTGCAGCCCCGCCAGGTGACCCGACCGGGGCACTGTTAGCGACAGGCAGGCAGAACTATCCGAGCGAAATCTCATTCCACCGTTTTCCCACTGAGCTGAGATCTACCTTCCAGATCATGAGGACATGAAGACAGGGTGACTCCCTGGGCCCCAGTAAGTTTTTGAACACATGGGAAGATAGACACGCTCAGTAATAGGGGCACAGGCGGAAGGACGCTGACGTCTTGCATCTTGGGAGAGGGAAGGTCAAGTCCAGAGCAGCGGAGGGACAGTTCTTGCCTTTGTCCCACAACGTGACACCATTCCACGCAAGTACCTGCTGTCAGATTCAATGAGAAAATACACGCAAAGCACTTTACACACTGGCTGGCACATAGTAACCACTCAATAAATGTTAGTGTGTTATTATTTTCATTTTCCTAAATGGGGAGGTCAAACCAATTAGCTGAGCTTTTCTTTTTAGTGAAAATTCTGATGAGATAATCATTGTGAGGTAGAGAGGCTTTGAAACCCCTGTTAACTGGGATGATTAAAATGCAGTTGATTAAGCTGAGGCAGCGACAGCGTATAGATTTCCTTACAGGCCAACTCCGGCTGTGCGGTGGTGTTAGGAAGGATTCTGAGGATGCATCCTGAGGTTTGCTGATCTGTTAGTCATGCCTCCCACGCACACCAGAGACCAGGTGCAGCCATGCGCAGGGTGTGGCAGTCCCGCCTCTTGGAACAATCAGAATTCGTGGCTTTTATGAGTTATAAAGCTTCATGAAAGCAGAGTACGAGAGCTGCTTAGCTCCCTCAGCAGCACGTGTTGGACATGCGGCTTTGCAGAGGTAGGGTGGGAAAGAAGTTCCCAGAATGTTCTTCAACCTCTGTCTTCAACATTGTCTGGATTTTTCCAAGAAGAAAAAGGAGGAATAGATGGAGGAGGAGGAAAAAACCTCCATGCCTTGTAGCATAATAAAACCGAAAGAATATGTATATGTGTATGTGTGTGTATAAACATATAAACTATAAGTAAATAAGAAAAAGATGAACATCTCGAAAGAAAGACAGGCAGAGGCTAATTCCTTAGATAAAAGCCAATGACCAAAAAATAAAAGCTGCTCCTTTTCACAAGTTACTCACGAATGTGAGATAAAACAGCGTCACGTGCTCTGAATGGGAAAAGCCCTTGAATCTGGCGATCTGGGGCGCTGGGAGGGCATGGAAACCAGGGGGGGTGCCCATCCCCCACACCCCTGGGAGAGCGAGTTGGCAACGTCTAGACCGACCGCACGTATGCAGATCTTCTGCTGTTCCAGCTTTTCCACCTCTGGGCATATCCTCTGGGCACGCTCCACTCACGGAGTCCCCGGCAGGAGGCTCACCGTGGCATGGCGCAGGAAGAGCAAACACGAGACCCAGCCAGGCAGCCCATCGGCAGGGAAAGGGGCCGACGGTGGACAGATGTAAGATTGTGGTTCGTCTCAGAGTAACAGAGGTGACGGCGCTCAGGTCGCATTTATGTAGAGGACAAGGGCAGCAAGGACAGCAACCGCACCTCCCAACAGCCCCGTGTGCTTTCTGTCTAAACACAAAGGCCATGTCTGGAAGGCCACACACCCACAGACGATTATGATAATATGCACATAATGTGGGGGCGGGGCACTGGAATGGGGAGGTTCAAAGAAGACTTTAGTCTTAACTATAATATTTTAACATTTTATAGTAAGAAGGTGTTCGTGTATTCTTGGAATGATTAAAAGTTAATTTAAAAAGAGCCCTGACTCCTGGACTTCATACAGTGCAGGCAGGTGGCAGGGGGAGGTCCCCTGGACAGTGTGGGGTCTCTGTATCCACGGCAGCCTCTGGGCTCCGTCCGCTTGGGTCTGTTCTGGCCACATTGCTGCAGAACTCCTCCGGAAGTTGTTCACGCGGGAAGGGCAGTTTGCCACGTTACTGTGGGATACTGCTTGAAATCACAGTGACAGTGATCAAGCCACAGGGTGGGCGGCCGCCCTTCCCCTAGGTGGGAGACAGAATGCCTGGACCCGCATTGTGCAGCCTTTGGAGGCTCCTGGCAGGTTCCCGCCATCTCTGCGCTTTGGAAGGGACTGAGCAATAGAAGGAATTTTTTTCCTGGATCCCCCCTCCCTGATTGTCTACGAGAGCATAGGACAGAGAAGGGGTCAGGACACAGTTAACGGCTGGGCCGTCCACCGCCCTGTGGTCAGGAAGAGAGGTCAGAGGCGCGTGGTGCAGGTGAGGATGCCGTGTGTTCAGGCAGCGTCAGCAGCTCACAGCTGGGATGTCTTGGTTCAGCTCCAGGTGTGGCTACTTAGAATCTTGGCATTATCGAATGGGTGTTCCCAGCAGCTGAGCTTGAGCTCAGGTTTTCTCTTTGTCTCGTGTGTGGTGCGCATCTTGCCCATTCCTGTCTCACCTTCCTCCCGGCCTGTCTGCAAGTGCAGTGGTCATTCCCAAGAAAGGGCTTCTGCGTCGCAGACGGTCTATGTTCGGAAGGTCCTGTGGTCCCGGGCAGGCGCGTTCTTCTGCAGCCTTGGCCCCAGGCTCACTCAGCAAATCACACGATCAGCAAAGATTCCTTGAGAACCCGCATGTCAGGGTTGCTTCTAGACTCAAGGGATGCGGAGAAGGACACAGTCCAGCCCTCTGGTGGTTTTCAGTCTAGCAAGAGGGGATGGAAATAGAAACCGAAGAGCCCAGAGTGGCAGGTGCTACTGGGGGCAGGAATGGAAGGTGCTCTGGGCACCTGGGGTCATTTAGCCCCGGGGGGAAGCTTTATAGCTGAATCCGTCCGGGTCAGCGTGAACCGCAGGTGAGAAAGCGCAGAAGCGTGAGGGAACTCGGTGATTTCTTCTTCAAAAAGGTGCATTTCAGAGAGGCTGATGTTCCGTAAGGGAGTGAGGCTCCAGGAGAGCCGTGCAGGTGGCGGATGCAGCCTCCACGCAGCGGGCCCCACGCACACCTCCGCGGCACTCACAGAGTGAGTGGACCGTCCCCGCTGCAAGCTCCTCTGGCCACAGGAGCCCGCCTGGCCTGCTGCGGGGGTGGCTGAGCGGTGCCAGGGGTCAGCACCCCCAGGCGTGGTCCTCACCCACTGGGTGGGACCACGCCGTGGCCCATTCCGGACAGTGTGCCGGGGGTGTTGGCACATCTCAGCTCCCGGTGCCCACAGCAGCGACCTGCTCAGGGACGCGTCCCGCACTGGCTGCCTTCCCCTCCTGCCTCAGTTTCCCGGTCCCTCATGGTGCTTTCTGACATTAACTCTCGCACTGGTGTCCTTGCCTGAGGTCTGCTTCTCCATGAACCCAGCCTGAGACAGACCGTATTGTGAGACACGCTTACCCTGCGTGTGTTTCCGTGGCTGTCCCCTTCACGAGACGTCTCTGCGTTCCCGTCCGTCTGTTTCCGCCACGCGTAGCCGCTGCCCGGTCGGCAGAGCCAGCCTCAGCTCCCTGCAGCCTGGACGGCCCTGCCCTCCCGCACCTCGCCCCGGCTCCGCGGCGCACCCGCACCCCTTGTTTACCAAACGATCGATTTTGGTTACGTTACTATAAAAATCGAGCAGCTGGCAATTCCAGCTTGATTAGCAGGTCTCCAGTTTTGATTAGGAAATTACTGCGGTAATCAAGGTTAATTCTCGTCGCAGCGCTCAGCAATGGATTTTGTATTTTGCAGGGAAATGGTTTTCTGGGATGGAGAACGTTTCATCAAAGGAAGCGAAAGGTAAGAAAGGAAGCAGGTGAACAGCGGCCGTATTGACAGTGGGCACCGAGAGACCCCTCTCCCTGCCCCACCTCCAGATGGGCCCTTCGCTGGCGTCAGCAAGCCTGGGCCAGGCCCCTGGGAAATACCTGTCCACCACCTCGGGGCTTCCAGCGTGTCTTGGAGAAACCAGGGAGACACTCTTTGCAGGTAAGGAGCCTCAGGTGAGAAACGCCAGCTGCTGGGTGTCACGGGGCCAGCGCTCAAGACCGAGGTGCCTTTGGGTGGACGGATGTCTACAAATGCCTCGGGGGGCTGTGAGGGAAGACAGGCTTCCCTTGGTGCTGGTTCAGGGGCACCGTGTCCACGTCTCACACTGGGGAAGTCGCCTTCTCCAGGGCACAGGTGGCGTCTGGCGAAGTGGTCAAGAGTCCCGGAGACACTCACGCTTGACAGAAAGCTCTTGGAATGGCGAAGGCTTATAATCGAATTTCATTTCTGCTTTTGCCCTGGGTCTAGATTTTGGCCTGTGGACCGTGGACAATTTGGAATTAAGGTGTCCTGTCCCCACAGATAGGGACAGGACCAGAGAGGAGGGAAGCTGGCCCCAAGCCCACCCAGGATGGCGCCGTGAGCTCATTGCACCACCTGCCAAGGCCCTGTACTGCAATCACTAAATGTCAGCAATGAATGCTTCTCCTCCAGAAGGTGACATTAGTTTTTAGCATCTCTCTGGGGGATGGACACCGTCAGTCCATAGAAGTCAGGGAGAACTTTGTTAGCGGGAAAGATGCGTGGCAGTGAAGGTCACGGTCGTGGGGATGTGCCCTCACCTGTCCACCCTCTGAGCCGGAAGGCAGCTCACAGGTCACCCTGCCCCCCGCCCCTCCCTCATGCGTCTGCGCACCCACACGCCCACACTCGCCTCTGGACCAGCCGGCGCAGCTGCGTGTAAAGACGGCTCAAGTCTACTGGGGGCCCCACCCCCTCCTCTCCACGCAGCGGGAACTGGCGGGTGCCCGGTGTAGATTCTGTTCTGGGGTCTCTCTCCCCAGGACCACCGGGCAGGCAGATTAAAACCCCACCTTGACCTTAACTTGGTCACCTTGTATTCTGTGGATCTCAGAAAGGGACTTTTTTCTTGGTGTCTCCCCTTCCCAGGTGACTGTCCCCAGTTTCTGGAGTCCCCAAAGCTTATTAGCAGCTTTACAAAGGGGTGTGGGTGTGGTAGAGCCTGGACCGGGATCGGCTGGAGCAAACACTTCTGTCTGGAGAGGAAATGGGGGTGTCTGAGTTCTCAGCGTCCCCCTGGGCCCATACCCCCCAGAGCAGGTGTTGGAGACGTTTGCTCTCGGGGAAGGCCAAGGTGTGTCCAAACTTCATTTCAAGTATGTTTTGTTAGCCAGAAAGTGAGAAGCTTTTTTCTCCCGGTTACAAAATCTGGGTGACCTAAGAACTCAGAACTCTCGGGAAGATGTCAGACCTTCCTCCCCTTGCCCTGTGCAGCTGCACAAACCCACCCAGCTCCCAGTCTCCCCTTGTCGACACCGCAGTGACCTGCTCTTCTGGGGCAGTGGGAATCCGGCCCCATGAAGCAGACAGAGCCCCGGGAAAGCACCAGGGTCCGGGAAGATCGAAGCGCTCTCGGGTTTCCCTGCCTAAGAATGATGACGTGCTCACACTCGTCCAAGTGGTAGGGCCAGGAGAATTGTCTGGGGGAAACTGAGGCTTATGAAAGGGTCCCAAGGTTACTTCTCACACTGAGCCAGCAGGTTGGCCGGACTCCAACCCTGTCCAGCCTGGTCTACCTCTGGCCCGTCACTTGCCAATTATGTGACCTCGGGCAAGGCACTTTCTTCTTTGCACTTTTGTGCCTCAGTTTCCTCATCTGTAAAATGGGTATTATAACAGTAATTAATTCAAGATGATACATATAAAAGGCTTTCGCCTTTGATAAGAAAGAGTGCTTAAATGTTACCCATTACTAATTTCCCACAAGCCTCAGTGCTCCAATAGGGCAGCCCCGACGTACAAAGCTATGTTTGTGTCATGTTTGCTGATGAGCTGGTAGCCACAGCAAGCCCAGAGTCAAGGTGCAGGAGCATGGACAGTGGGAAGTCTGACTCACTGGGGCTGTTAATGGAACAATCTCCCACACCACCCGGCTTTATTATCACTCCACTATAAATTTTGGTGTTGATTATTGGTGCAGCAGATAATGCTAAGTGAATGCTTTTCTTGTCTCATTCTGGAGTGAAAACATCCCTGGGTTATCATTTTATCTGTAATTCAGTTAAAACACTTTGGCTAACTCAGCACCACCGTGACTGCTAGCCCCTGTGTGCTTCCCATGCCTTCACCAGCAGCTACGGCAATGTCTGGGTCTCAATATCCTCTTTTTTTTTTTTTTTTTTTTTTTGAGACAGAGTCTCCCTCTGTTGCCCGGGCTAGAGTGCCGTGGCATCAGCCTAGCTCACAGCAACCTCAAACTCCTGGGCTCAAGTGATCCTCCTGCCACAGCCTCCTGAGTAGCTGGGACTACAGGCATGCGCCACCATGCCCAGCTAATTTTTCTATATATATTTTTAGTTGTCCAGCTAATTTATTTCCATTTTTTTAGTAGAGACGGGGGTCTCACTCTTGCTCAGGCTGGTCTCGAACTCCTGACCTTGAGTGATCCACCCGCCTCGGCCTCCCAGAGTGCTAGGATTACAGGCGTGAGCCATCGCGCCCAACCTTGATATTCTCTTGTCTCTTTGTCCCTGCTCCTCCGTGTGTGAATTAGGTTCCCTTTTTACTCTTTCCTGTACCTTTCGTCTTGGCCCAGAGCGTCAGTGGGATGAGAGGGGCAGGGGAAGAGAGCAGTCCTGGGGCAGAAGAAGGATCCTGGACCACACACTTCCCTGTGGGCTGTTAGATAGCTGGGAAAAGTAGTTATACTGAAATCTGGTTTTGGAGACTAAATTCGCAAATTTGCTTAGTATTATGCAAATTCTCCTTTGTAGATTACTATCAACAGAGAAAAACACCATCATGTCGGTGCCTTTCTGAAGTTGTCAGCGTATCATCTGCAGATGGACGGTAGAGTGAAAACCCCGGAGCAAGGACTGTTGGCATTGTCTTTCTCTTAGCGACTGCCGTTGATGTCATTTTGCCAAACAAAATTATAAGCAAAATGGATGTTTTGGGTCAGAGTGTGGCAAGGAATATATGGCTGCATTTCTTTCAATAAATCTGCCCTCTTCTGCCCGGACAAAGACGTACAACCCTACGGTGATTGACGTTTTCACCACTAAATTATACTATGTCTCTGTTTCTAAAAGAAATGTCTCCATTCCAAAATTAGCTAACCATCAACATAACATAAAATAACTTGAACATGGTGTCATTTCACAAAGATATTGATTCATGCAGACTTACTGGATTAATCACCAGTTTCTCATAAAAGGAGTAGTCACTATGTCTTTGGTAGACAGAAAAATATACACTTTAGAACAATATATATTGGTATGTTTAAATGTGATTGCTGAGCTCAAATAAACAGAACCGTTTTCAGAGGCAACATTGCAAATGAAGAGAGAGGTGACACAATGTAACATACAAATGTATCCAGGGGTGATGGAAAGCTCGTAAAAAAAGACAACTATTTATTTATTTGGGGCATTTGATTTTACTCTATTGGATTACACAAAGCTCTAATTTTTCACTGCAGTCAATCTGTATAAAAGTTCAACTGGTGGAAGCATATATTTAATTCTCAAATGCCTTTTCTTTCAACCCCTACTTCTTCAGAGTTGAGCAACCTTCAGTGTCCTAAGCAGCGAAGAGGTTTGGCTTATGCTGGAGCAACCAGACCTGAGAAGACATAAAGGCGACAGGTGATTTACTTCGTCCCTAACGACAGCCAATCCACTCCTTCCTCCTCAAGGACTGGCTTTGCCAATACTTGGAGAAAATATGTTTCTTCACATTTTTTTAAATGTGTTTTCTTTGATGAAGTTCCACGGTAATAAAGTAATTGAAATCAACCTTCCTAGTTACTCATGGCTTTTAGAATGAAATTCAAACTCCTTAGACCGTAGGTACCTGCTGCGGCTCAGCTCACCTCTTCCTACCCTTCTCCTCCTCGCCGTGCCCAGGGCCAGCTCCGTGTGTCCCTTGAACATGTGACGTGCATGTCCATCACTGCCCTTTTGCTGGGACTCTTCCTCCAGCTCTTCACAGCACTGTGTCCTCTTACTCTCCGGCCTTTTCTACTCAAAGACAGCTTCCCTGGCCATCTGATTTCCTTGAAGAATACCGGACTCTCCATTATCCAGTGTTATTTCATTACGGCATTTTAATACTACCATCTCCTCCCGCTGGAATATAAACCCCTGGGCAAGGCAGGGGCTTTACGGGTCTGGTTGGTGGCTGCATCCCTGTGGCCAGCACAGTGCGGGGACGTGGAAGCCTCTCAATAACCGAGCGGATACGTTTCTGGGAGGAAGATTCAGAAACAGAAAGTTATCATCTTGACTCGATTCCAATTTTCTGTCATGTCTTTAGTAGGATAATTGTCTTCTTTGTATCTTAGTTTCCCTTCCTTTAAATAAGAGGAGTGGTGTTTGTTTGCTGCCCAGAAATGGCACACAGGTTAACTCATTGAAAGACAAAACAAAACAAAACAAAATAAAGCTATCTAGTTACTTACTTGCTTTTAAAGCACTTTCCTGGATTCTTCACAATGGGATTAAGAGGTAAGGGTTTGTGAGCTATACCTTTGGAAATGGCCGTGTGGGCTTCCAGGGCTCCAAGAACTAGTTTTCCAGTTTGTCTTCCGCTGTTGAAACAGATCACCGTTTCTGCAGTTGAACACGAGATTAAGCAGTTGTGTTAAAAATGAATATTTTAAAGCACTAAGATCACATGCCATGAGATGGCCACCCAAGGAGAGACACATGGGAATGAGCCCCAGAAGGGACTGCGATTCATGGTTCCCCTTTTGTGTTCATCTCTGGGCCAATCTGACTGGCTGAGCTGCAGGCAGAGCAGCCTCTACTCCAACCACTGTTCCTGTCTCTGGCCCCGTCCTGCCCAGGTGGTCACAGGTACACATGCGTCCTGCCAACGGTGCCAATTCCCCGGTAGCTTCAGGCTGCCCCGGATTGTTTGTGCATGGCGGGATTGATTTGCTTCTCCGGAGAGTGGAGCGGGCAGTCAACGGACTTCCAACTCCCTGGGGGGATTTGCTGGCTGCGGTCCTATCTGGAGGGGACGGAGGGGAGAGTTCCCTTGGATATCTGTCTCCAGGTGAGAGAGGTAGCCATTTGGCGAGGTCTCAGGAAGAGTCTAGAATCCCTGCTTTCTGCCAGCGTTGGGAATGCAGATTCTTGTTTGCTTTGTAGGTTATCAAACCTGAAATATCGAAGGCAGCAGTGCCGCAGGATTTAGAGACTTTTCTAATTGGCAGAATCTGGAAATGACACTATGAAATTGGAACCAAAGAGCCTCTGTTGCTACTGGCTTAGGATTCTAGAAATGTGAAGTCAAGCAGTATTTATTTAATAGCCTCAAAATTCTTGTCCTTATCCCGCAGGTCACAGCCCTAGAAGAGTATTTCTGGACAAAAGGGCTGGAGCCAACAGCTTTGGCTGTCACCTACCTTTGCAGAGCCTTGAGCTGCTGTCTGTCTTGGGACAAGGAGCCAAAGTATGACTGGCAGACGGAGACTTTTAAAAAGATCAGATACCTGCTAAACTTATTTGCAATTGGCAAAGTCAGAGCTGATTCAGTCCAGCAAGTGTTTACGTAAGAATGAAAGAAGGGAGGGAGCGAGGAGGGGTCCCGGGAGGAAAATCTCCGCCGGTCGCACTGTGTAGCCCAGTCAGCTGTCTTGGAACCACCTCTCCAATTTTCCTACCCTGGCCTCCTTGTTTGTCCCTGACCCCCACTCCCGCAGGGATTCTGTAATTTTCCTTCCATCCTTCCTGAAGCTAAAAGACACCATGGGCGGGATCCATGAATAAAAGCCGTTATTTATCGACGCCGGTTTTGGGGAACATTTTTCCTTCTGATTCATGAACCACTCTTCTACATTCGGAAAGCAGTTCATCGTTCAGCACCAGCAGAAATTAATAATAATGAATCTATTTACATAAAATGGTCTCATCCTGCCAGGTGCTGATGACATTGAAGCTGGAATCTCTTTGGGAAGCTGGAAGGTGAATGCGTGCGTCTTCCCGAACCTCAGATCTCACACCGTCCTTCTGTGAGTTGAACCAAAGGTGTCATTATTCAGCTCCCAGTCCTGATCAATGCGATTTGAGAAACTGGGAAAAGACAAAAAAAATATGAGAAATATTTCAGTGTCTCAAGAGGGTCATCTTAAGCCGAGTAAGAGTTTGTGTCTAGTTGAATTAACCCTTTCAGTAGTTCCGAAAAATACACCAATGCACAGAATCCTTAGTTCCCAAGAAAGATTGTCACCATTTGGTGACTCGCGTGCCCACACTCACACAAGCAGAAACTACACAGAGCTCCCGGAGCAACAAAACGAACGCATTCATTAGAAGCTCTATTTTCCAGAGCACGTGACAAGTAGCGCAAATTCTGCTAGAAGTAGGTCTTCCGTGGAAAGAGTGCCGTGATCAGAGGAAGGGCGTGGCGTCCAGTTAACCCAAACGAGACAGGACGCCCGCCAGAGACAGAGTAGCACGCTCCACGGGCGGACTGCAGAGTTCGGCGGGCGGTTTGTCCCCTGTTTGTCTGAGTTCTTCCCACGCAGGAGCAGAGTTAAGTTCCCATACTGCTCAGTCCTCGGGACTCTGGCATCACCGGTTCTCACGTGGCCCCTGTCTTGTTTGGTGGCTCATGCGCTTTATCCTCTCACCTGTCCCTGCTCCTGTAGGAAACTGTGCAGTTCCGTTAAATGTGTATTTTTGTTTTTAACTTACCCAATGGCCCTGTGGTATTTATTTCATTCTGCACCTTCCTTGTTCACGAAGCAGCACGATTTTCACAGGTATTCACGTCACTCTGCAAACACGGAATCCGTGGCTTTGCCGTGATTTCACGTGTGCCCGCACTGCTGCTCCGTGAACACGAAATCTGCTGCTTTTGGACCCGCACGGTGCTCCCTGAGGCCCACCCATTCTCGCAGGGGAGGGAACCCAGGCTGTGTCCAGCTTCCATCCCCCTAGGGCAATGCAGGGAGCACCCTTTTAGTGGGAGGAAGGATTTCTGTGGGCTGCGTGTCCATGGGCAGAACTGCTGGTCGTAGCACGCGTGTATTTTACACTTGACTAGGCGGTGTCGCAAGCTCCCAGGGTCGCTGCCCGTTCTAGCCTACGTTCCCACGAGCAGTGATGAGAGCCCCACACCCTGCCCACATGGGGCATTATCAGCTGCCTGTTTTGCCGTTCTAAAAGGTACAAAGTACTATCGTGTTTTAATGGCATTTTTCTAATAATAAATGGGAAGCTCCTCTTCATGTGCTCGTTCATTAGTCTTCTGAATCTCTTCTGTAAATTGCCTATTTATAGCTCTGTATATCTTTTTCTTTCTGGGGTTTTTTTGACCTCTGCTTATTGAGTTTTAGGAACTCCTTATCAGTCTGCAATATCCCAGATATCTCCTCCACACGCATCATTGCCTATTCACTGTCCATGGCATCGTCCGTTGCGTGGAAATTCTCGCTTCCCCTACAGCTGTACAGTCCCGTGGTAGGCGGACGTCAGAGATCCCTGCTTCCCGGTGTTCTGTGAAATCCTCTGGTCTCAAGGGGAGGCCGAACCTACTGACTTGGTCCTCACCAACGGAGTCCGGCCAAGATGGTGAGAGTCCACTGCACGAGTAGACTGCAAAAGCCCGTGACTTCCAGCTTGCTAGCGACTCCGTGGTCCTTCCCGCTTGCACACTTGGACAAAGCGAGCTACCGTGGGGACAGGCCCATGCGCAGCCAGTAGCCACGGGGGAACTGAGGTCTCCGCCCAGCGGCCTGCGGGGAGCTGGATTTTGCCCACAGTCACGGGAGCGTGGAGCTGGATCCTTCCCCAGTCAAGCCCTGAGGTGACCGAGGCTCTGGGTGACACCGTGATTGCAGCTTGGGAGAGAAATGCTGAAGGACCCACCCCGGGGGCCTGGCCCTGTAGATGCATGTTGCTTTAAGCCGTTAAGTGTTGGGGTAATTGTCGCTCAGCAATACACAACTCAGACTAGTTCTAACCTTACAGTGCTGACATTAAGCCTTTAATCTTGTTGCACCGTTGTTTGTGGTGTTAAGAAGAGATGCAGCTTTAGTTTTCAACAGAAGGGTCTGGCATTCCAAACCTGCTGCTTGCACTCTGTCTCTCCAGGTGAGGTCACCTGTGGACGCTTCACAAAGAGGACGCAGTAGGGACAGCTACAGGTGTAGTTATCTGCTGTTGTGCAACCTCAGTGAGAGGCGGTTGTTGAGGTTGTTTCCAAACGTGTCCGACAACGGTCTTGTCCTGGCTGATTGGAGCAGAGAGGGGCAGATTGGAACTCACCTGTGCGACTCAGCTGGGGCAGACTCCGGTCAGGGCCCGACGCTCTGTCTTTCCCCTGCTACGACCCGCCTGGTGTTTGGTGTCGCCCCTTCTGCACAGAGACCTTCCGCTCGCTCAGGCAGGGCCAGATCTGGGGAAACAGCTTCCGTCTCTCACAAAGGCTTCCTGCTTCTTCTTACAGCCGCAGTGCATCGTGCCAAAGATTTTTCCTCTGATTTTCAAGTCTGTCTGTCTGGTAGGAAGGGAACTGCAGTGTGTGTGATTCTGACTCACTTGAGTGCTGTTCGGGGAGGTGGCGCCCAGACAGCCTTTTGAAGTCATTTCTCCCTCGAGGGAGCCCCGCTGCTCACCTGATTGGCAGGAGAGATAAAGGAGGCGCCCACACACCCAGTCTTTCCGGACCAGTTTGGAACTTGGCAAAACACCTGGCACGGTCATAAGTTCTAGTCTGAGCAGCTCACAGTAAGTGTGAAAGGTCGTTAGGAAAGATGTGTTTTTGAGATTGCTTCTCAGAAAACGCACAGGTCGCGTGGCGACGGTGATGTGACGTGTTCTCCCGTTAGCACCACCTGGGACCGCTGGTGGCTCGGTCAGAGAGAGCATGTTGCAGACTGGCAGGGCACCTGGTTAGCTCCTGCTCCCCTTAGACTATTTCTTCAGCTGTCACCGCAACCCTGCTGAAAACCCAACGACCACCGGCACTGCTAATGCCAGCCCTACCGCGGACACCGCGCCTGCTGGGCTCTGCCGCTGACTCACCCGCGCCGTCCTGCTTAACCTCCACAGTGCGCTGTGGGGCGGGCACCTCCTCACCTCCCTTCTACAGACCAGGGAGCAAAGGTGAGGCCTCCATCACCCTCAGCACCTCCACCTGCCTCCACCCTGCACCTGCCTCCACCACCCTCAGCACCTACACCTGCCTCCGCCCTGCACCTGCCTCCACCACCCTCAGCACCTACACCTGCCTCTGCCCTGCACCTGCCTCCACCACCCTCAGCACCTACACCTGCCTCCACCACCCTCAGCACCTCCACCTGCCTCCACCCTGCACCACCTCCACCACCCTCAGCACCTACACCTGCCTCCACCCTGCACCTGCCTCCACCACCCTCAGCACCTACACCTGCCTCTACCACCCTCAGCACCTCCACCTGCCTCCACCCTGCACCACCTCCACCACCCTCAGCACCTACACCTGCCTCCACCCTGCACCTGCCTCCACCACCCTCAGCACCTACACCTGCCTCCACCACCCTCAGCACCTACACCTGCCTCCACCCTGCACCTGCCTCCACCACCCTCAGCACCTACACCTGCCTCCACCCTGCACCTGCCTCCACCACCCTCAACACCTACACCTGCCTCCACCCTGCACCTACCTCCACTGCCCTCAGCACCTACACCTGCCTCCACCACCCTCAGCACCTACACCTGCCTCCATCACCCTCAGCACCTACACCTGCCTCCACCCTGCACCTGCCTCCACCACCCTCAACACCTACACCTGCCTCCACCCTGCACCTACCTCCACTGCCCTCAGCACCTACACCTGCCTCCACCACCCTCAGCACCTACACCTGCCTCCACCCTGCACCACCTCCACCACCCTCAGCACCTACACCTGCCTCCACCCTGCACCTGCCTCCACCACCCTCAGCACCTACACCTGCCTCTACCACCCTCAGCACCTCCACCTGCCTCCACCCTGCACCACCTCCACCACCCTCAGCACCTACACCTGCCTCCACCCTGCACCTGCCTCCACCATCCTCAGCACCTACACCTGCCTCTACCACCCTCAGCACCTCCACCTGCCTCCACCCTGCACCACCTCCACCACCCTCAGCACCTACACCTGCCTCCACCCTGCACCTGCCTCCACCACCCTCAGCACCTACACCTGCCTCCACCACCCTCAGCACCTACACCTGCCTCCACCCTGCACCTGCCTCCACCACCCTCAGCACCTACACCTGCCTCCACCCTGCACCTGCCTCCACCACCCTCAACACCTACACCTGCCTCCACCCTGCACCTACCTCCACTGCCCTCAGCACCTACACCTGCCTCCACCACCCTCAGCACCTACACCTGCCTCCATCACCCTCAGCACCTACACCTGCCTCCACCCTGCACCTGCCTCCACCACCCTCAACACCTACACCTGCCTCCACCCTGCACCTACCTCCACTGCCCTCAGCACCTACACCTGCCTCCACCACCCTCAGCACCTACACCTGCCTCCACCACCCTCAGCACCTACACCTGCCTCCGCCCTCCACCTGCCTCCACCACCCTCAGCACCTACACCTGCCTCCACCCTGCACCTGCCTCCACCACCCTCAGCACCTACACCTGCCTCCGCCCTCTACCTGCCTCCACCCTCCCCCTGCCTCCACGACCCTCAGCAACTACACCTGCCTCCACCCTCATCAGCACCAACCCGTCTCCATCACGTCAACACCTGTACCTGACGGGGTCAGTCAGAGAGGTGCGACGACAGTAACCACAGAACACTTTATAGTCTCCCGTAAACACTATGGACAGAAATGACAGATTGGGGAAAGACATTTGCAGTTTCTTTGACCAACAAGGGATTATATCTAAGCAATACAACAATACCAGCAAACAAAGAACAAAGAAAAAACCAGTGGAAAAGAAATAAAATACTTGAAACGAAAGAAGAAATTCAAATTGTTAAAAATAAACATATAGAATATGCTCGATCCCATGAGTAAGCAGAGAAATGTCAATTAAAACAATGAGTAGGTGCCCTGTGTATCATTAGGTTGGCACAGTTTAGGCGGCTGGATGTGCCAGGCGCGGATAGGCTGTGGGGGTACAGGAACTGTCACGTGGAGTGCGTGGGGTGTAGACGGATGTCGGCGTTCTGGAACACAATCTGGCAGGGGTGAGTCAAAATGAGATCTTCAGCCCCTCTGACCAAGCAATTCTGTTCCTGACTACACATCCCTAAGAAGTGCTCACACGGGTCCACAGAGACACCCGAACGCGGGTGTTCACCGCAGCCTCACATGTGGTGGTGCAGAGCTGGCCGCACCCTGATGTCTACCTCTGGGGCTGGGGGAGGGCTGTCATCTGCCGGGTGCCCACCTTGGGGGTGACACGCGGCGTCGGAAGTCGCAGGCTGTGTCAACACCCTACAGCAGACATGGGTGCAAAGGCACAGTGCGCAGGGAGAACAGAGACAGAGTGACACGATTACAATGCCATCTCCACCACGTATCCAAAATATTTAGCAATCTCTCTTGCACAAGTGGAATGGGAGCAGGTTCCTACAGTATTGACTCTTTAGTAGTTGGACTGTAGGAGGGTCAAGGGCCTGAGGGGAGGGCTGGGGTGACCAGGGCCGGGGAGGCCTCTTTGGGGACTTGAGCAGTGGCACTTTGCCAATCAGGACAACATTACACTAATAACACTATATCAATATTTTAGGCACAGGTCTGGCTGTACTGGTGGGTTCTGGCTGAGTATCCACCTTGGGTGGAAGCCCCGAGTGCCACATGCCTGGTCACAGCTGGAACGGAGCACGAATCAGACAGGGAGCAACAAAGACCAGGTCCTGTGACAGCAGCCAAGACCTGCAGGGCATGGCGGGTGACGACCTGGGTGATACAACAGGACATAGCAGAAAGGGTTTTTTATTTAAATGCCTTGACCTGGAGGAGAAACTCTGGATGGAAATTCAGACACCTTGAAGACTCCGGGAGCTGAAATTGTTAGCATGTAAGGAAAGGCCTCCCCAAATTTCCCAAGTGACAATAGCGTGTGCACAGCCACCTACTCGTCTTCACATGGGACCCTGTGGTGAGAACGTGTGACCCTGCCCACTAGGTCTGCAGGGGTGATGGACTCCCCCTGTTAGCCACACCCTCAAAGCTCAGCCACGCGCCCTGCAGGTGGGCGCCGTAGCCACTACGCAGGCAGGTGCCGGGTGTGGGTTGGGGGTTGGCAGCAGCCGTGGTCTGGAG
>NC_091006.1:2080000-2085000 GCF_041146395.1 Eulemur rufifrons
GGAAAGACAAGGGTCCCGGCCCCTGAGCAGTGCAGCGGGCACGGGCTGGGGACTTTTCTAGAATAGAAGCCCGGAGTAGAGGGAGGGTTGGATGTACTTTCCACCTTGAGTGGCCCTCTCCTCTGTCCGCTGTATTTGTTTTTTGTTCTGTTTTGATAAGGGGCTAGAATGCCTCTCCTCAATCTTTAAAACTCAGCTCTGATGTTATCACCTCCTGGGATCCCAGGAGGTGGGTTGGCAGGCTCCGTTAGGGCGCTGCGCCCACCGACGCCAGATGCTGTGTGGCGCTCGGTGCCCGTCTGTCTTCCCGGCCAGGCAGCAAGCGCCGTGCGGGCAGGGATGCAGCCCAGCGCCGCAGCTGCCCGGGGACAGCTGAGCGCGCGTGGAGGGCACGTGTGCACGAGCCGTGATGGAGGGAGGGACAGCAGGCTGCAGCGCGGACCAGAGAAGGACAGACACCCAGACTGCCAGCCACTCTCGCAGCCACGCAGAGTGAGTGGCCAGCACAGTGGCCTCCCTGGGGACCTTACGTGGACGGGGGCGTTGGTTCCGTGGCCGGCGCGCTGGGAAGCTCTTTCCCACCATAGCAGCATGTGAGGTGGGGGCAGCGCCTGGCAGACGCCCCACCCCACACTGACCCTGTTGACCGGAACCAAGACTGGGAAGGTCCCGTCCCCTTTTCAGACCCTCCCAGCGCTCAGCAGGGTGAGAGACGAAGCGAGGTAGAGACACAGAGCAAGAAAACAGAAAGGGAGAGACGGAAGGGCTGAGACAGTGGACAGAGAGAGACAGCAGAGAAGCCGAGGGTGCGTCGCACAGGAGAGGGCTGAGTTCGGGACCCTCACCCAGATCCCGGGGGAAGCCACCCTCCACCCCACCTTCCCCAGCTCTGCTCCCCACGCACAGAAAAACTTTAAAACATATTTTACTCTCTTCTCTGATACTCAATTCCCCCGAGGAATATTTTTGTTTTGCTCTGTTTGTTGTTATTTTTTTAAAGGAGAAATGTTCACAGAAGGTTATAAAACACATATAATTTACTCACGGTGATTGCCCACGTGTTATTTATGTGCCTCGCTGGCAGAGAAACAGAGGAGAACGGCGTGATCAATGCATTAGTCTAATCACGGGGTTCCTGCTCTTAATTTCTTTTGTTGGTAATTTCCATACCCGGGCAGCAATGTGCAGTGTTACCTGGATTTACTGATTTCGAGGCCCTGCGGAAAATCTCTTTGGAGCCATTTCTGTCTCCTGGGGAATTTGATATTTATTCAACACTGAGTTCGAAAGCCCTATAACACGGAGTCAACAACCCCAAATAACTCCTTAGGAGTTTAGTAGGTCTGTGTGACATTTTCCTTTTCTTAATTAGTAATTTTAGGGTGCTGAGAAATAGATCACAGAACATTGTTAAGAACCACTTTGGTCAAGGTGAAGCCGCGATTTGGCGGACTTGGTTTTAGGAAACAAACGCGTGCAGACAAAAACAGCCTCGTTCTTTTCCTTTTAAATACACGGAAGCCCTTTGCTCTACCTTGCACAGGGTTTGCAAGGCGATATTCCAAGGCGAAGAAGGGACCATGAACCTATGGGACGCCGTGAGAGAAAGTCCCTGTCACTTCAGTTTACCTTGACAGAAGGAGACACGGCACCTGCGTCCACTGGGCCTCCGTCTCCTGCACATGCTGAAGGAGCAGAGAGGACGGTACGAGCAGAACCTCTCTTGGAGCAGCACCCAGGTCCGCTCCAGTCCTGCGGGGACAGGCCGCAGCACCCCACCCTGCCAGGCAGGTGCGTGCAGCCACCGTCCTCTGCTTTGGGGCAAAGCCCTTCGGAGGGGCCGGCGGGCAGGGGGGCCTCCGCCCCTCACCCGGCATCACAGAGTCCGGTCTCCAAACCTCAGAGGGCAGGGCAAAGGGGCGGAAGGGAAGGTGGGCAGGCACGTGTCGGGGGACAGCCTGGGAGGCCCGAGGTTTCTGCTCAGCAGGACCAATGTCTCCATACGGCCAGGACTCACCCAGCAATGACAATATCTTCACTGGTCCGGCACTTCCCGTTTCAGTCTCACACGACCTCGGTGACCTTGGGGGTGGACGGATTCGTATGTCCATTTCCCGGATGAGGCAGCTGAGCCTCTGAGGAGTGAGGAGCCCGAGGTTTCAGACAGCTGGTGAGTGTCACAGGATCCAATCCAGACTCTGATTCCACAGAGGTATCCACACCTTAGCAGGTGAGTCACCCTCACCTCGCAGGTACAACTGACAGGACTTGCCGAAGTTTCTGAGGCTGCCTTGGTTTGTTGGGGATTGAGGGATTTCCAGGAAACAAGATTTTCCATGCTAAAATGGGGAAAGTTCTGGACAAACCGGGGACGAGCTGGCCACTTTATCTGGCAGTGAGATAAAACGTAAGCTATTGAAAGGGCGTTTCTACTCAAAACCGTAAAATCCAAAGTAAGTGTCAAACCAGGGCTTTGCGGGTGGGACGTGACCCTCCGGTGAGTTTCGTTTGCCCTCCTACGGGGTGCTCCCGAGACAGTTAAGACAGCACACGTTTGAAGTCTGGGAGACGGCCTACGGAAAGTTGGATCTCGGGCTCTTTTAAGGAGTCGAAAGATCAGGGCTTAGAGCGCAGCAGTCCCGGCAAGGGTGAGAGTGGACACCTCCGCTCAGGAGCCCTCAGCTCCTGCCTGGCCGACCTCACTCATTAGGTCTCCTGCTGGACCTAGTAGACAATGGAGTTTGAGATGTCCACTTCCCACAGTGCCCAGGAGGCAAATGCCAATAGATCCCCAAATACTTGACCATACCAATGGATTGTCGAGAACATCTTGGGGTCTTCCTATTGCCTTTGAGAGAACGTCACGGAACACCCGACGGCAGGGCCGGGTCAGCTCAGCGGGGCAGGAGGGATTCTGACATAGAGGGAAAGGCTTTGTGGGACAGAATCAAAGGTCCAAGATGCCCCCTCCCTAACTAAGCGACAGTGTCACAAATACCTATTGACCCAGAAGTGTCGGACCGCAGGTGTGACATCTGGGAGATTCCACCCCCAGAAAACAGTCATGCTCACCTGGGCAATGGCACCAAGGCACGCCTCCCATCTACAGGGCACGTGCCTGTTCTCCCCAGGCCATCTGACACCAGGAGATACAAAGGCAAGAGGACGCTGAGGCCATGGGCTGAGCCCTGGCGGGACAGCAGGAGGCTGGTACTCTCTAATTCACTGAAGACCCCTTTGCAAATTCTTTCTCTCTGGGCCTCAGTTTCTTTCCAGGAAATTTGGACTATCTTGAGGTTTTCAAAGCTGTTTTACCTTGCAATGCTTGCTCAGAAGGAGTCTTTCTACGCTAACAGGTGAGTTAAGGTAGGAGCCCTGGAGCCCTGGGCTTACCCCGGCCCTACCCCACGGCCCCAGAGAGACTCCACTGGACATAATTTGAATCATCTGGACTAGATGACTCCCACAAGCTGGGTTCACAGAAGCTGCCCCTCCAGCTTGGATGCTCCAGGGCCCCTTGAGAAACAGAGAATGTCCTTGGGAAGCCAGAATTCCAAATAGACCCCAAATGCCCAGGAAGTTGACATAGCTCATATTGCTACTCACGGTGAGAGGCTTGGGATTGGGGAGCACCTTCTGAATTCCCACGGGACAGTGAGCGTGCCCAGGCCAGAGTCTGGGGAAAGAAGATCGCCTCTAAGTTTTATTGTTTGAAATTGGCCAGTGAAGGACATCAAGGGAGACCCACCGATGATGTAGCGTCTCAGAGCTTAGAAAGCACCTTCGCGCAGATTATGACATTTCCTGGTCATGGCAGTCATGTGGGGTGGACAGCATTACGTTCATCTGACAGGTGACACCCAGACAGGTTCAAGCCTGGCACCTTTAACCCTTCAACTGTCCAGCTCACTCTTTTCTCAGCACCACGGGTTAATCTTTACTCACCAGAATGGCCAAGTCACCAGAACACGCCTTTGTCTTAGGGACCATTCCAGACTTTCTTCACAGGAAACTTCCATGCAGCTGCAGCCTCTTTCTGCAGCTCCTTTTGTCAGCCGTGTGTCTGTCTGGCGGCTAGTGAGGCCTGCACTTCAGAGCCCGTATTGCAAGGTTATTGCTACAGGCCAAACCATTATGGGTGGGGGCCTGGACTTCCACCCCCCCCTCCCCCCCGCCGCAGTGGTCCGGGAGCCTCAGTCGCTCTCTCTGGAGCTCCACCACACAGGGGCCTGGCAAACACAGCAACCTCGGGTGACAGCCACGCCAGGGACCATCTTTCCGATGCTCTTGCCACCCACTCCGACCCTGCGGCCTCACCCTTCTGGCTGAATAAGAGACAAACAGCTCCTCTCCACTTGGCTGTGTGCGGCTTAACGAATGCGGACGAAGGCCGTATAAATAATTCACATCACTCAAGAGGTGGAGAGCTGAACAAGTCCCTTCTGGTTACATTTATTTAAAGATAAGGTGGAACTAAATGAGTGATGGCCCAGTTACAGAGGCCAGGGTCCAAAGGGGATTGGGACACTCTAAGTTACACCACCAGAGTGATTTGTGCCGACTGGTGTCAACTTAGAGATCCTGGCACCTTGGGGGAAAAGGAAATGTCTTATCTCTAAGAAAAGTGATACTCGATGAGTGTTTTCCAAGCACAGCCTATGAGCTAATTCTACAGAATTCAATTTGGTTCTGGCAGGAGCCACGTTTCTGTTTTAATCTAAAAGGAACTCTGAATTCGTAACCTTGCAAATGTTGTCTTCCATTGGAAATGCCACGAGGGACTCTTCCGGAAGCTCGGGCTGGCTCCCTGGTACGCGTCCTCTGGGTGAAGGAGGTGGCTCTTTCCAGAAGCATGGTGAGCACGGCTTGGATGCAAAAGCATGTGACCCAAGCTTCTTTGAATGGAATCAATCGGCAAGAATAATACTCCTGCTTTGCAGCTCCAGGGAGGTAGCGTCCGTAACCAAAAGCTGGACTGGACAAGCTTGCGGGGTGGCGGG